>NC_091296.1:43695398-43810398 GCF_038502225.1 Cherax quadricarinatus
CCCTGCCTTGGTGGGAAACAGCTGATAAAAAAAAAATAATGCATTCATATTACTGTGCCTATTATATATATGGAACATTAAGCACCAAGATAAACTCTCCATTCAAACTTCTCCTTGATAGCTACAACAGAACACACAGGCACAATGCAAAACACAAAACACTTTGACATTCTCTGTGACTGCCTTACCTCATGCAAAAATGCAATGCACATAAAAAGCACTAGAATCTGGAATTAATTCTGAGCCACTGGAAGGTCCTATGTCTACCAGTCAGTTTAGAGCTATTATTATTAAAAAAAAAATCTATTATAACTAAACCAACACTATGCTATATAATAATAATAATAATAATAATAATAATAATAATAATAATAATAATAATAATAATAATCATAATAATAATAATAATAATAATAATAATAATGATATCTTTATTTACTACAAGTACATGTACATGGTATACAGGCCTAGCTGACATCAGTGACACTACTATATAGAGAGTTCCTTGTTATGCTGAACATTTCAGGCAAATTAGGTCAGTGTCCCAGGATGTGACCCACACCAGTCGACCAGCACCCAGGTACCCATTTTACTGATGGGGAACATAGACAACAGGCGGAAAGAAACATGCCCAATGCTTCTACTCTGGCTGGGAATCGAACCCAGGCCCTCACCATGTGAAGCGAGAGCTTTAACCATCCCCCTTAGAAAATTAATTGCTCATCTTGTTCCATAATATTTCTATGGGACCATAATAAAATTTCCATTTGAAACAATAAACTTCTCCTTTCTTCCATCTATTATAATCATTCCGTAGACTGAAGACATAGTTTGAAACTGCTTAAAAAATCCCAATTAACTTAAGATCACTGAATCAGTTTCAAGTATTAATGCTTACTTGAAATTGTACTGTTGTTTACTTAGCTACCTCTTTTTTTTATATTAATGCATTCTTAAAATTGTTCTATTGTTCACTTAGCTACCTCACTTTTGTACATTTAAAAAAGAAAAAACTCCTACTCAGTAACCTATGTCTAGTTCTTAATTAGTCTATAAGCATTAGGATTAGTCTGCCTGAAATGCACTGCATTCTAGTGCGTAATAATATTTTATTACACATAAACTACGTTTTCGTATACTGCAGAAATAAATAGTTTCTTTGATGTCAGCCAGTTTCAAAAGTTGGACAAGTTCCCCTTAACTCCTATTTATTCTTCTATGTAATTTAAACAAAATTTAGATTTTTTTTTAACATTTAGTATCTAATTCTATTGTTCTTTCTTAGTTTACATTTATGACCTCCTGTTATCTTTTCTTTAATATCATTTTATAATCTTAAATATATAGTTATCATTTTCATTTCTCCTCGTATCTGCCACTGAAATTTTATCTCATGCTTGCAAGCTTTTTAAGTAACATAATTTTATAACCCTAAAGTGGTACAATAATTGCTAGCCTTCTCTGCATGAAGAACTCTATGTCCTATGGGAGGAGGTTGTTAGGGCCACAGGGCATGATAATGTAGTAGTTCTAGGAGACTTTGACTTTAGTCATATTGGTTGGAATTTCTTGACTGGGAATTTGAATCATGCGACTTCTTAGAAGTAGTTCAGGATTGTTTTTTGAAGCAGTTTGTAACAGAACCTACAACGGGTAATAACCTGCTTGACTTAGTTCTGGCAAACAATGAATCCCTTGTTAATAATTTAGAAATATCAGAGGAACTCGGTGCTAGCGACCACAAATCAATTACATTTAGCATTGAATGGAAGTACGATAGTAGGGATAACTCAGTAACAGTCCCAGATTTTCGCTTAGCAGATTACGATAGGCTTAGAGAACACTTATCATCTGTTGACTGGGGTAATGAAGAGAGCTATCAATATGACAGTTTTCTGAACACTATACATGCTGCTCAAAGAACGTTTATCCCGTGTAAAGAAATTAGATCAAATAGAAATGACCCAAAATGGATGAATAATAGGCTGAAATATCTACTAGGGCATAAGAAAGGAATTTATAGGCGTATCAAAAGAGGTGAGGGTCATCTTATGAATCAGTATATTGACATTAAGAGGGACATTAAAAAGGGGATAAGAAAAGCTAAAAGGAACTATGAAATTAAAGTTGCTAGGGATTCTAAAACACCCAAAAAGTCTTTTCCAGATCTATAAAACAAAAGTTAGAGATAAAATATGTCCCCTTAAAAATAACTATGGGCATCTTACTGACAGAGAATGAAATGTGCTCGTTTTTAAATACACCTACCATCCGACTTACGACCTGCTCGACTTACGACCACTTGACTTACGACCGTGTTTTTTATGCCAAATTTCTGGGAAATAAACAACTATTTGTGTTGTACACAGTGTTTATCCTAAACCTTACAGTATAAAATACAGTACTAACAGCATAAAAAGTAAAGTAAAACATGAAATACGAAAATAAAACAATAAAATAAAGTCATTACAAAAATGTGATGTTGATATTCAGTAGTAAAGTTCGACTTACGACCATTTCGACTTACGACCGGTTTCTCGGAACCGAACTCAGTCGTAAGTCGGATGGTAGGTGTAATTATTTTCTCTCGGTTTTTACACAGGAAGACACTAACAATATTCCAGTAATTAATTTTTATAGTGGGCCAGAAGAAGATATATTATGTAACATCACAGTCACTATTGAAATGGTTGTGAAGCAGATAGACCGACTGAAGCAAAATAAGTCGCCGGGTCCTGATGAGGTTTTTTCAAGGGTTCTTAAGGAATGCAAAATGGAACTCTGTGAACCATTAACTAATATTTTTAATTTATCTCTTCAAACAGGTGTAGTGTCTGATATGTGGAAGATGGCTAATGTAATTCCTAATTTTAAAACAGGGGACAAGTCGTTACCGTCAAATTACCGCCCAATAAGCCTGACCTCAATTGAAGGCAAATTGCTAGAGTCAATTATAGCCGAGATTATAAGAAGCCATCTCGATAAGCATAGCTTGATTAATGATACTCAGCATGGATTCACAAGAGGTCGGTCTTGTCTAACTAATTTATTAACTTTCTTCAGTAAAGCTTTTGAGGCTGTTGACCACGATAAAGAATTTGATATTATTTACTTAGATTTTAGTAAGGCTTTTGATAGAGTTCCGCACCAAAGACTGTTAAAGAAAGTGGCAGCTCATGGCATTGGGGGGAAAGTGCTCTCGTGGATCGAGTCATGGCTCACAGACAGGAAGCAGAGAGTGTCCATAAATGGGGTTAAATCCGAGTGGGGATCTGTAACAAGTGGCGTTCCACAGGGATCAGTCTTGGGCCCATTGTTGTTTATAATATATATCAATGATCTTGATGAGGGAATTACTAGTGATATGAGCAAATTCGCCGATGACACAAAGATAGGTAGGATAATTTATTCAAACGTAGATGTTAGGGAACTTCAGGAGGATTTAAACAAACTCTATTCTTTGTCAGAAAAGTGGCAGATGCAGTTCAATGTAGATAAATGCAAGGTTCTGAAGCTCGGGAGTGTCCATAACCCTAGCACTTATAAGTTAAATGATGTAGAACTTAGCCATACAGATTGCGAAAAGGACTTGGGGGTTATGGTGAGCAGCAACCTTAAACCAAGACAGCAATGCCTAAGCATACGTAATAAGGCAAATAGATTACTGGGATTTATATCAAGAAGTGTAAGCAACAGAAGTCCAGAGGTCATACTGCAGCTTCATACATCATTAGTAAGGCCTCACCTAGATTATGCAGCTCAGTTCTGGTCTCCATATTACAGAATGGACATAAATTCGTTAGAAAACATTCAGCGTAGAATGACTAAATTAATACATAGCATTAGAAATCTTCCTTATGAAGAAAGATTGAAGACTCTTAAATTACATTCACTTGTTAGACGAAGAATGAGGGGAGACATGATCGAAGTGTATAAGTGGAAGATGGGTATTAATAAAGGGGATATTAATAAGGTCTTGAGGATGTCTCTCCAAGAGAGAACCCGCAGTAATGGATTTAAATTAGACAAGTTTAGATTTAGAAAGGACGTAGGAAAGTATTGGTTTGGAAATAGTGTAGTTGATGAGTGGAACAGTCTACCTAGTTGGGTTATTGATGCTAGGACTTTGGGTAGTTTCAAATTTAGGTTGGATAAATACATGAGTGATAGGGGTTGGATTTGAGTGGGACTTGCACATCAGAGCTTATTTCTTGGGTAGCATTAAAAATTGGGTTGGGCAAATGTTTTGTTAGTGGGATGAATTGTAAAGGACCTGCCTAGTATGGGCCAACAGGCCTGCTGCAGTGTTCCTTCTTTCTTATGTTCTTATGTTCTATTGTGAAAATACAAACCACTTAATGTAAATAATTCATTTTTTTTTTTTACTTCTTCAGAATTCTCATATCCAGACTTAATGATGAAGGACTCAGTCTCAAGAAACGCCGTGAAGAAATTGCAGAAGCTCTGGAAGCTGCACGGGCAAGAGAGAAGGACTTGGGAGAGTCGGAGGCACTACCGGACATACATTCACTAGGTAGCTTGTGAGAGTGATTGTAGTAAACTATAATATATACTAAGAAAAGTGTTTATGTAAGCATGAGCCCCATACCACCAGTACTGTCAATGGCAGATTAATGGTGAATCAAAGACATATTGACTGATAAGTCTTGTTTAACCACATTAAGTAATAATAATAATAATAATAATAATAATAATAATTATTATTAATAATAATAAGTTCGGGCGAGATATAAGCGACTATTGGCAGAAAGGTGGGCTAGTGCAAAGATGAGTAGTGGGGGGGTTGAAGAGGGTTGGAATAGTTTTAAAAATGCAGTATTAGAATGTGGGGCAGAAGTTTGTGGTTATAGGAGGGTGGGGGCAGGAGGAAAGAGGAGTGATTGGTGGAATGATGAAGTAAAGGGTGTGATAAAAGAGAAAAAGGTAGCTTACGAGAGGTTTTTACAAAGCAGAAGTGTTATAAGAAGAGCAGAGTATATGGAGAGTAAAAGAAAGGTGAAGAGAGTGGTGAGAGAGTGCAAAAGGAGAGAAGATGAAAGAGTGGGAGAGGCACTGTCAAGAAATTTTAATGAAAATAAGAAAAAATTTTGGAGTGAGTTAAACAAGTTAAGAAAGCCTAGGGAAAGTATGGATTTGTCAGTTAAAAACAGAGTAGGGGAGTTAGTAGATGGGGAGAGGGAGGTATTAGGTAGATGGCGAGAATATTTTGAGGAACTTTTAAATGTTAAGGAAGAAAGGGAGGCGGTAATTTCATGCACTGGCCAGGGAGGTATACCATCTTTTAGGAGTGAAGAAGAGCAGAATGTAAGTGTGGTGGAGGTACGTGAGGCATTACGTAGAATGAAAGGGGGTAAAGCAGCTGGAACTGATGGGATCATGACAGAAATGTTAAAAGCAGGGGGGGATATAGTGTTGGAGTGGTTGGTACTTTTGTTTAATAAATGTATGAAAGAGGGGAAGGTACCTAGGGATTGGCGGAGAGCATGTATAGTCCCTTTATATAAAGGGAAAGGGGACAAAAGAGATTGTAAAAATTATAGAGGAATAAGTTTACTGAGTATACCAGGAAAAGTATACGGTTGGGTTATAATTGAAAGAATTAGAGGTAAGACAGAATGTAGAATTGCGGACGAGCAAGGAGGCTTCAGAGTGGGTAGGGGATGTGTAGATCAAGTGTTTACATTGAAGCATATATGTGAACAGTATTTAGATAAAGGTAGGGAAGTTTTTATTGCATTTATGGATTTAGAAAAGGCATATGATAGAGTGGATAGAGGAGCAATGTGGCAGATGTTGCAAGTATATGGAATAGGTGGTAAGTTACTAAATGCTGTAAAGAGCTTTTATGAGGATAGTGAGGCTCAGGTTAGGGTGTGTAGAAGAGAGGGAGAATACTTCCCGGTAAAAGTAGGTCTTAGACAGGGATGTGTAATGTCACCATGGTTGTTTAATATATTTATAGATGGGGTTGTAAAAGAAGTAAATGCTAGGGTGTTCGGGAGAGGGGTGGGATTAAATTATGGGAAATCAAATTCAAAATGGGAATTGACACAGTTACTTTTTGCTGATGATACTGTGCTTATGGGAGATTCTAAAGAAAAATTGCAAAGGTTAGTGGATGAGTTTGAGAATGTGTGTAAAGGTAGAAAGTTGAAAGTGAACATAGAAAAGAGTAAGGTGATGAGGGTATCAAGTGATTTAGATAAAGAAAAATTGGATATCAAATTGGGGAGGAGGAGTATGGAAGAAGTGAATGTTTTCAGATACTTGGGAGTTGACGTGTCGGCGGATGGATTTATGAAGGATGAGGTTAATCATAGAATTGATGAGGGAAAAAAGGTGAGTGGTGCGTTGAGGTATATGTGGAGTCAAAAAACGTTATCTATGGAGACAAAGAAGGGAATGTATGAAAGTATAGTAGTACCAACACTTATATGGATGTGAAGCTTGGGTTGTAAATGCAGCAGCGAGGAGACGGTTGGAGGCAGTGGAGATGTCCTGTCTAAGGGCAATGTGTGGTGTAAATATTATGCAGAAAATTATGAGTGTGGAAATTAGGAGAAGGTGTGGAGTTAATAAAAGCATTAGTCAGAGGACAGAAGAGGGGTTGTTGAGGTGGTTTGGTCATTTAGAGAGAATGGATCAAAGTAGAATGACATGGAAAGCATATAAATCTATAGGGGAAGGAAAGAGGGGTAGGGGTCGTCCTCGAAAGGGTTGGAAAGAGGGGGTAAAGGAGGTTTTGTGGGGCTTGGACTTCCAGCAAGCGTGCATGAGCGTGTTAGATAGGAGTGAATGGAGACAAATGATACTTGGGACCTGATGATCTGTTGGAGTGTGAGCAGGGTAATGTTTAGTGAAGGGATTCAGGGAAACCGGTTATTTTCATATAGTCGGACTTGAGTCCTGGAAATGGGAAGTACAATGCCTGCACTTTAAAGGAGGGGTTTGGGATATTGGCAGTTTGGAGGGATATGTTGTGTATCTTTATACGTATATGCTTCTAAACTGTTGTATTCTGAGCACCTCTGCAAAAGCAGTGATAATGTGTGAGTGTGGTGAAAGTGTTGAATGATGGTGAAAGTATTTTCTTTTTGGGGATTTTCTTTCTTTTTTGGGTCACCCTGCCTCGGTGGGAGACGACCGACTTGTTGAAAAAAAAAAAAAAAAAAAAATAATAATAATAATAATAATAATAATAACAATAATAACAAGTTTCTAGGTAGTAGGTTGGTAGACAGCAACCACCCAGGGAAGTACTACCGTCCTGCCAGATGACTGTGAAACAAAAACCTGTAACTGTTTTGCATGATGGTAGGATTGCTGGTTTCTTTTTCTGTCTCATAAACACGCTAGATAACAGGGATATCTTGCTACTCCTACTTACACTTTGGTCACACTTCACAGACACGCACATGCATATATATATATACATACATCTAGGTTTTTCTCCTTTTTCTAAATAGCTCTTGTTCTTTTTTATTTCTTCTATTGTCCATGGGGAAGTGGAAAAGAATCTTTCCTCCGTAAGCCATGCGTGTCGTATGAGGCGACTAAAATGCCGGGAGCAATGGGCTAGTAACCCCTTCTCCTGTATACATTTACTAAAAAAGAGAAGAAGAAAAACTTTATAAAATTGGGATGCTTAAATGTGCGTGGATGTAGTGCGGATGACAAGAAACAGATGATTGCTGATGTTATGAATGAAAAGAAGTTGGATGTCCTGGCTCTAAGCGAAACAAAGCTGAAGGGGGTAGGAGAATTTCTGTGGGGGGAAATAAATGGGATTAAATCTGGAGTATCTGAGAGAGTTAGAGCAAAGGAAGGGGTAGCAGTAATGTTAAATGATCAGTTATGGAAGGAGAAAAGAGAATATGAATGTGTAAATTCAAGAATTATGTGGATTAAAGTAAAGGTTGGATGCGAGAAGTGGGTCATAATAAGCGTGTATGCACCTGGAGAAGAGAGGAATGCAGAGGAGAGAGAGAGATTTTGGGAGATGTTAAGTGAATGTATAGGAGCCTTTGAACCAAGTGAGAGAGTAATTGTGGTAAGGGACCTGAATGCTAAAGTAGGAGAAACTTTTAGAGAGGGTGTGGTAGGTAAGTTTGGGGTGCCAGGTGTAAATGATAATGGGAGCCCTTTGATTGAACTTTGTATAGAAAGGGGTTTAGTTATAGGTAATACATATTTTAAGAAAAAGAGGATAAATAAGTATACACGATATGATGTAGGGCGAAATGACAGTAGTTTGTTGGATTATGTATTGGTAGATAAAAGACTGTTGAGTAGACTTCAGGATGTACATGTTTATAGAGGGGCCACAGATATATCAGATCACTTTCTAGTTGTAGCTACACTGAGAGTAAAAGGTAGATGGGATACAAGGAGAATAGAAGCATCAGGGAAGAGAGAGGTGAAGGTTTATAAACTAAAAGAGGAGGCAGTTAGGGTAAGATATAAACAGCTATTGGAGGATAGATGGGCTAATGAGAGCATAGGCAATGGGGTCGAAGAGGTATGGGGTAGGTTTAAAAATGTAGTGTTAGAGTGTTCAGCAGAAGTTTGTGGTTACAGGAAAGTGGGTGCAGGAGGGAAGAGGAGTGATTGGTGGAATGATGATGTAAAGAGAGTAGTAAGGGAGAAAAAGTTAGCATATGAGAAGTTTTTACAAAGTAGAAGTGATGCAAGGAGGGAAGAGTATATGGAGAAAAAGAGAGAGGTTAAGAGAGTGGTGAAGCAATGTAAAAAGAGAGCAAATGAGAGAGTGGGTGAGATGTTATCAACAAATTTTGTTGAAAATAAGAAAAAGTTTTGGAGTGAGATTAACAAGTTAAGAAAGCCTACAGAACAAATGGATTTGTCAGTTAAAAATAGGAGAGGAGAGTTATTAAATGGAGAGTTAGAGGTATTGGGAAGATGGAGGGAATATTTTGAGGAATTGTTAAATGTTGATGAAGATAGGGAAGCTGTGATTTCGTGTATAGGGCAAGGAGGAATAACATCTTGTAGGAGTGAGGAAGAGCCAGTTGTGAGTGTGGGGGAAGTTCGTGAGGCAGTAGGTAAAATGAAAGGGGGTAAGGCAGCCGGGATTGATGGGATAAAGATAGAAATGTTAAAAGCAGGTGGGGATATAGTTTTGGAGTGGTTGGTGCAATTATTTAATAAATGTATGGAAGAGGGTAAGGTACCTAGGGATTGGCAGAGAGCATGCATAGTTCCTTTGTATAAAGGCAAAGGGGATAAAAGAGAGTGCAAAAATTATAGGGGGATAAGTCTGTTGAGTGTACCTGGTAAAGTGTATGGTAGAGTTATAATTGAAAGAATTAAGAGTAAGACGGAGAATAGGATAGCAGATGAACAAGGAGGCTTTAGGAAAGGTAGGGGGTGTGTGGACCAGGTGTTTACAGTGAAACATATAAGTGAACAGTATTTAGATAAGGCTAAAGAGGTCTTTGTGGCATTTATGGATTTGGAAAAGGCATATGACAGGGTGGATAGGGGGGCAATGTGGCAGATGTTGCAAGTGTATGGTGTAGGAGGTAGGTTACTGAAAGCAGTGAAGAGTTTTTACGAGGATAGTGAGGCTCAAGTTAGAGTATGTAGGAAAGAGGGAAATTTTTTCCCAGTAAAAGTAGGCCTTAGACAAGGATGTGTGATGTCACCGTGGTTGTTTAATATATTTATAGATGGGGTTGTAAGAGAAGTAAATGCGAGGGTCTTGGCAAGAGGCGTGGAGTTAAAAGATAAAGAATCACACACAAAGTGGGAGTTGTCACAGCTGCTCTTTGCTGATGACACTGTGCTCTTGGGAGATTCTGAAGAGAAGCTGCAGAGATTGGTGGATGAATTTGGTAGGGTGTGCAAAAGAAGAAAATTAAAGGTGAATACAGGAAAGAGTAAGGCTATGAGGATAACAAAAAGATTAGGTGATGAAAGATTGAATATCAGATTGGAGGGAGAGAGTATGGAGGAGGTGAACGTATTCAGATATTTGGGAGTGGACGTGTCAGCGGATGGGTCTATGAAAGATGAGGTGAATCATAGAATTGATGAGGGAAAAAGAGTGAGTGGTGCACTTAGGAGTCTGTGGAGACAAAGAACTTTGTCCTTGGAGGCAATGAGGGGAATGTATGAGAGTATAGTTTTACCAACGCTCTTATATGGGTGTGAAGCGTGGGTGATGAATGTTGCAGCGAGGAGAAGGCTGGAGGCAGTGGAGATGTCATGTCTGAGGGCAATGTGTGGTGTGAATATAATGCAGAGAATTCGTAGTTTGGAAGTTAGGAGGAGGTGCGGGATTACCAAAACTGTTGTCCAGAGGGCTGAGGAAGGGTTGTTGAGGTGGTTCGGACATGTAGAGAGAATGGAGCGAAACAGAATGACTTCAAGAGTGTATCAGTCTGTAGTGGAAGGAAGGCGGGGTAGGGGTCGGCCTAGGAAGGGTTGGAGGGAGGGGGTAAAGGAGGTTTTGTGTGCGAGGGGCTTGGACTTCCAGCAGGCATGCGTGAGCGTGTTTGATAGGAGTGAATGGAGACAAATGGTTTTTAATACTTGACGTGCTGTTGGAGTGTGAGCAAAGTAACATTTATGAAGGGATTCAGGGAAACCGGCAGGCCGGACTTGAGTCCTGGAGATGGGAAGTACAGTGCCTGCACTCTGAAGGAGGGGTGTTAATGTTGCAGTTTAAAAACTGTAGTGTAAAGCACCCTTCTGGCAAGACAGTGATGGAGTGAATGATTGTGAAAGTTTTTCTTTTTCGGGCCACCCTGCCTTGGTGGGAATCGGCCAGTATGATAATAAAAAAAAAAATAAATAATAATAACAAGTTAAGAAAGCCTAGAGAACAAATGGATTTGTCAGTTAAAAACAGAGTAGGGGAGTTAGTAGATGGGGAGATGGAGGTTTTGGGTAGATGGCGAGAATATTTTGAGGAACTTTTAAATGTCGACGAAGAAAGGGAAGCGGTAATTTCATGCACTGGCCAGGGAGGTATATCATCTTTTAGGGGTGAGAAGAACAGGATGTGAGTGTGGGGTAGGTGCGTGAAGCATTACGTAGAATGAAAGGGGGTAAAGCAGCTGGAACTGACGGGATCATGACAGAAATGTTAAAAGCAGGGGGGATATAGTGTTGGAGTGGTTGGTATTTTTGTTTAATAAATGTTTGAAAGAGGGGAAGGTACCAAGGGATTAGCAGAGAGCATGTATTGTCCCTTTATATAAAGGGAAGGGGGACAAAAGAGATTGTAAAAATTATAGAGGAATAAGTTTACTGAGTATACCATGTAAAAATTATAGAGGAATAAGTTTACTGAGTATACCATGTAAAAATTATAGAGGAATAAGTTTACTGAGTATACCAGGAAAAGTGTACGGTAGGGTTATAATTGAAAGAATTAGAAGTAAGACAGAATGTAGGATTGTGGATGAGCAAGGAGGTTTCAGAGTGGGTAGGGGATGTGTAGATCAAGTGTTTACATTGAAGCATATATGTGAACAGTATTTAGATAAAGGTAGGGAAGTTTTTATTGCATTTATGGATTTAGAAAAGGCATATGATAGAGTGGATAGGGGAGCAATGTGGCAGATGTTGCAAGTATATGGAATAGGTGGTAAGTTACTAAATGCTGTAAAGAGTTTTTATGAGGATAGTGAGGCTGAGGTTAGGGTGTGTAGAAGAGAGGGAGACTACTTCCCAGTAAAAGTAGGTCTTAGACAGGGATGTGTAATGTCACCATAGTTGTTTAATATATTTATTGATGGGGTTGTAAAAGAAGTAAATGCTAGGGTGTTCAGGAGAGGGGTGGGATTAAATTATGGGGAATTAAAAACAAAATGGGAATTGACACAGTTGATTTTTTCTGATGATCTTGTGCTTATGGGAGATTCTAAAGAAAAATTGCAATGGTTAGTGGATGAATTTGGGAGTGTGTGTAAAGGTAGAAAGTTGAAAGTGAACATAGAAAAGAGTAAGGTGATGAGGGTATCAAATGATTTAGATAAAGAAAAATTGAATATTAAATTGGGGAGTAGGAGTATGGAAGAAGTGAATATTTTCAGATGCTTGGGAGTTGACTTGTCAGAGGATGGATTTATGAAGGATGAGGTTAATCATAGAATTGATGAGGGAAAAAAGGCGAGTGGTGAGTTGAGGTATATGTGGAGATAAAAAACATTATCTATGGAGGCAAAGAAGGGAATGTATGAAAGTATAGTAGTACCAACACTCTTATATGGGTGTGAAGCTTCGGTTGTGAATGCAGCAGCGAGGTGGTGGTTGGAGGCAGTGAAGATGTCCTGTGTAAGGGCAATGTGTGGTGTAAATATTATGCAGAAAATTCAGAGTGTGGAAATTAGGAGAAGGTGTGGAATTCATAAAAGTATTAGTCAGAGGGCTGAAGAGAGGTTGTTGAGGTGGTTTGGTCATTTAGAGAGATTGGATCAAAGTAGAATGACATGGAGAGCGTATAAATCTGTAGGGGAAGGAAGGCGGGGTAGGGGTTGTCCTCGAAAAGGTTGGAAGGAAGGGGTAAGGGAGGTTTTGTGGGCGAGGGGCTTTGACTTCCAGCAAGCGTGCATGAGCGTGTTCGATAGGAGTGAAAGACGAATGGTATTTGGGACCTGACGATCTGTTGGAGTGTGAGCAGGGTAGTATTTAGTGAAGGGATTCAGGGAAACTGGTTATTTTTATATAGCCGGACTTGAGTCCTGGAAATGGGAAGTACAATGCCTGTACTCTAAAGGAGGGGTTCGGGATATTGGCAGTTTGGAGGGATATGTTGTGTATCTTTATACGTATATGCTTCTAAACTGTTGTGTTCTGAGCTCCTCTGCAAAAACAGTGATCATGTGTGAGTGACGTGAAAGTGTTGAATGATGATGATGAAAGTATTTTCTTTTTGATGATTTTCTTTCCTTTTGGGTCACCCTGCCTCGGTGGGAGATGGCTGACTTGTTAAAAAAAAAAAAAGATTAATAATAATAATAATAATAATAATAATAATTATAATTATAATAATAATAATAATAATAATAAGGAGGGGTGTTAATGTTGCAGTTTAAAAACTGTAGTGTAAAGCACCCTTCTGGCAAGACAGTGATGGAGTGAATGATGGTGAAAGTTTTTCTTTTTCGGGCCACCCTGCCTTGGTGGGAATCGGCCGGTGTGATAATAAATATAATAATAAATAATAATAATAATAATAATAATAATAATAATGTTTTATTTCACCATGATAAAATGTTTGTACAGAGTTGGGTGACATTTAGGTGTGCATGCAGAAAGCCCATTTGTATGTAGAGCATTTTGAGCAAACCTAAACCTAGCTTGAGATTAAAAGGGCAGCAACTAATTGATTGCTTATATACACAGTGTCTAAGGGGTCATGAACAGTAAGTTTGGGAATTACAATGATGGCAAACAAGCATATTAACTCATCATTTAAATAATTTATCTTATTTAACCCTTTCAGGGTTGACAGGCCCTCTCAGAGACTTATTCTCAGGGTCGGCCAAATTTCAAAAAAAAAAAAAAATCTTATGAAAAGATAGAGAATCTTTTCCCAATCATAATGACACCAAAAGTATGAAATTTGATGGAAAACACACGGAATTATGCTCTTGTGAAGTTAGCGGTCTCGACGATGTTTACGCATCGGCGATTTTGCCCACTTGGAGCCCTATTTTCGGCCAATTCCAGTGTACTTGTCGACAGAAATCATAACTATTTCGCTAGAACTCCATTTTTTCTATCGAATGAGTACAAGAAACCACCCATTTACTGATTTCAACTATGCAATACAGTGGTCAGAATTTAGCAATTTTGCCAATTTCACACAATTTTCAAAAGATGCCAATTTCCGAATAGGGTCCAGAATAAACAAGAAAGACATTCCTGGCACTAAAATAACATTTCCTCTGTTCATTAGTCATGTCCCCATGCCCCTCTTACATTCTTTTGCTTTCCACTTTTAATTTTTATTCTCACAAAAAAATAGAAGATTTACTGTTATGCAGACTACTGCATTGGTGTAGAAATGGTATAAATATTATCAGCGCAGTTGTGAAAGAATATTAAACTCACCAGTTGATGTGTATTGGATGCATAGCATGATTTGTTTACTTTTGAACTTCGGTGAAAATCGAACATTTCTGCTACTTTGAGCTCAATTTCAAGGTTGTTTTCTTTGTAAAACCAGTCAAAATCATCTCAATTTCTGTAACATGTCTTCCATTCTATACAATGAGACCAGGAAAACTAGAATACAACCATAAATACCATATGAAAATACAGTGCAAAGTAGCTGTTTTAATCCAAAAACACGGTCAAAGTTTTTTTTTCTCATTACGCACTGTGTGCTGCAGGATTGTTGTTATACCATACACACTGACCACATCGACCCATTCTTTCATATGTAGGCCTACCAGCTTTCTCTCACTAGATTTGAGGGCGCTAGAATTTAGGCGTACTAATACGTCAAAAACCCTGGTGCGTAAGCCGTACTAGTACGGCCGAAACCCTGAAAGGGTTAATTGTTATAAGGATTACTGGTTAAATTATGATTACAGGTAATGAGGATTTTGACTTTTTTTTTTTTTTTTGCATTATCCCAGGTAATCCACACATATGCTGCTATGTATGATAATTTATGTGACTGTATTTATGTGTACCTGTTCCTGAATAAACTTACTTACTGTAACATATTCATCATATTTAATAGTTGTGAGGCTTACTGATAATGAGAATCAGAATATATATAGTTTTTCATATGCTTGTGGTAATGAGAGCATGAATATGTATACAGTTTTATGCAAAACAATCACGGGGAGGTGAATAGACCTATCATTCACTCTCCTCTCCCCTCCCATGGTTGTTTTGCAACTTGTGTTGCTTGTTCATGATTATTCCATATACAGTGGTCCCTCGTTTATCGCTGTTAATCCGTTCCTGGAAGTGTGACGATTATCGAAATAGAGGATTTTCAAATCAATTTTCCCCATAAGAAATACTTTAAATACAATTAATCCGTTCCTGACACCCAGAAGTATTAAAACAAAAAATTTTTTTACGTGAAATACAGATGTAGTACATAAACAATACAATGGGACATAATGAATGAAACATTAACAGCATAACACTTACCTTTATTGGTGATACTTCTTAGTGTATGGAAGACTAGAGGAGGAGAGAGATTGGAGTAGTTAATGTTTGGAAGGGGAATCCCCTTCCATCAACACCTCAGGTACCAAGTCCTTTTCTGGGGTTACTTCTCTTCTCTGTTTCTTAATGCCACTAGGACCAGCTTGAGAGTCACTGGAGTCCTGTCTTGCAAAATAACTGTGGAGAGAGCTCTGTTTCTGGTGTCTCTTTAACACTTCCCTAAAATGGCCCAAGACTTTGTCACTGTACATGTTGCCAACCTGGCTTTCAACAACCTTGTTAGGGTGATGTTTCTCCATAAATCTTTCCATTCTACCCCACATTTCAAAAATCTCCTTAATTTCTGAAGAAGGCTCCTTCTTCCATCTCTCTTCCTCCTCCTCTGCAGCAAGATTCTGAGCTGCGATCTATTGCTGTTCCTGCTGAAGCTCTTGCAGCTCTTCAGTGGTTAGCTCTGTGTTGTTGTCCTCCAACTCTTCCACATCCTCCAAACTCACATCCAACCCCATGGAACTCCCCAATGCCACAATAGAGTTCACAACTGACATAGGCTCATCAGGGTCAGCCACAAACCCTTCAAAATCCCTCTTGTGGACACAATCTGGCCACAATTTTCTCCAAGCAGAGTTCAAAGTCCTGGTAGTCACTCCTTCCCAAGCCTTACAATGCCTTATCACACTGTGTATGCCACTACTGTTTATAAATCTCTCAAACCAACCTTTGCTGGCCTTAAATTCACAATTATCAGTACTCGTTGCAGGCAATTTCTTTACCAGATCGTCATGCAACTGCCTAGCCTTTTCACAAATAATCGACATCATAAGACTATCTCCTGCTAATTGTTTCTCGTTTATCCACACCAATAATAACGTCTCAACATCTTCGAGTACTGGTGATCTCATTTTTGTAAGCATATTTACTCCCTTTGCAACAACAGCTTCTTTGATTTCCTTTTTCTTGGCCACGATTGAAGATATGGTTGTACGAGATTTGTTATACATCCTGGCCAGTTCAGCCACTCGTGTGCCACTTTCATATTGTTCAATTATGTTTTTCTTAAATTCAATCATATTTCTCACCTTCTTTACCAAAGGCTTGGCACTAGGAGCTTTCTTTTGAGCCATGGTAGCTTATTTAGCATTTGCAAGCACTAAAACGAATGGAATATTATGAAATATTTTGTATGAACAAGTGAGGGGGCCGTCGCTCACTGGTAAACAATTGCACACTGGCTGGGAAGGGAGGCCGAGGCGGCTCAGAGCCGTGAATACGCATCGAGGGTGAACGACGATTAGCGAGTCAACCGACCATTTGCGAGCCAATGTTTGGACAAAAATAACGCTACAATTTCCGAAAAGGATGACTATCGAGCCCGATGATTATCGAGGGACCACTGTAGTTTTATATAGGTTTCTGATTGAGAGAATTATTAGCATATTAACACATTTCCTAGGTAGTAGGTTGGTAGACAGCAACTGCTCAGGGAGGTATGTACTACCATTCTGCCAAGTGAGTGTAAAATGAAAGCCTGGTAGTAGGATTGCTGGTGTCTTTTCTCTGTCTCATAAACATACAAAATTTCATGTATGTCTTGCTACTTCAACTTGCATTTAGGTCACACTACACGTACATGTACAAGCATATACAGCCTCTTCTCACTTAGCGAGACACTTGTTTACTGACGACTCGAACTTACGACAGGCTCTCTTACCTGTATGCGTACCTGAATAATGTGTATTGGAACTAATTTCCTCTATTCTGTGTATTTCAATATACAGTACACCACTGTATAAACGTTTAAAAATATACCAGAAATGTTATAAATAGTGTGAGGGTGACATTAAAACAATATCAGAGATGGTTGACACAAACCCAGTAATATTATTATGTGCTCCTCGCTTAGCGATGAATTCGTTTATCGACGTGGTTTTAGGAACAGAACTCCATCGTTAAATGAAGGAAGGCTGTATATATACACCCCTCTGGGTTTTCTTCTTTTTTCTTACTAGTTCTTGTGCTTGTTTATTTCCTCTTATCTCCATGGGGAAGTGGAACAGAATTCTTCCTTCGTAAGCTATGCGTGTCATAAGAGGCGACTAAAATGCCAGGAGCAATGGGCTAGTAACCCCTTCTGTATTAATTACTAAATATAAAAAGAGAAACTTTCGTTTTTCTATTTCGACCACCCTGCCTAAGTGGGATATGGCCGGTTAAAAAAAAAACATTTATCATATTTAGCTGCTGTTGGTTGAGAGAATTGTTTAGCATATTAACACATTTTTAATACCATATTTAGCTGTTGTTAGGATGTATTAGGGAAAGGTGTTTTTTACAGTAGTTTTGAAGATGCTGGCAGATAGTTCCTATGAGTTCTATTGTATCTATCAACAGAGTTTTATGGCAGGATTAATATTAAAATTGATTGTCCTGTATATTTAGTATGCACAGAAGTAGGAGTGAATTTTATGAATATTAAGTTTAAGCTTTTGAAGAGTGAGAGTGTGTGTTGCCTTGCTCTAGACTGAGTAATTATCATTCAGCCACTTTTTGTTGAGTTATAACTGACTTTAGGTTTGAGGACATAGTAACATGTCTTGGAGAGGATGCTAACTGATTGGGAAACTTTTTTTATGTGCTTAATGTGAGTGTTGAATTTCAAGTTGCTCTCTAGGTACAGATCTAAGAATTTGCTTTTGTTTTGGCTTGCCATGAGAGAACCATTAACCCTTTGACTGTTTTGGTCGTATATATACGTCTTATGAGCCACCGTTTTTGATGTTGTATATATGTATACTCATAAATTCTAGCAGCTTCAAATCAAGCAGGAGAAGGCTGGTAGGCCTACATGTGAGAGAATGGGCCTGTGTGGTCAGTGTGCACCATATAAAAGAAATCCTGCAGCACGCAGTGCATAATGAGAAAAAAAAAAACTCCGACTGTTTTTTTAAAATGTTGAATTTGTGGTCTATTTTCGTATAGTATTTATGGTTGTATTCTCGTTTCGTTGGTCTCATTTCATAGAATGGAAAACATATTATAGAAATAGAGGTGATTTTGATTGGTTTTACTATGAAAAGAACCTTGAAATGGAGCTCAAAGTAGGGAAAATGTTTGATTTTTGGCAATTTTCAAAAGTAAACAAATAATGTCATTTTCCAATAAATGTCCAAGTAGCCGTTCTAATATGCAGTCATGAATGGGTTGACTTTATTTATTCAATTATTACAATATTGCAGTAGTCTGCATAACAGTAAATCTTCTATTTTTTGCTTGAATAAAAATTCAAAATAGAAAGCAAGAGTAATATCAGAGGGGCCTGGAGATGTGAATGATGAACAAAGAAAATATTATTTTAGAGCCAGGAATGTCTGCATTGTACATTCTGGACCCTATTTTGAAATTGTCATATTTTTTAATTTTCGTGAAATTGGCCAAATTGCATATTTCTGACCACGTTATTGGGTAGTTGAAATCGGTGAATGGGCAGTTTCTTGTACTCAATCGATAGAAAAAATGGGTTCTAAAGAAACAGCAATGAGTTTGATTGACTGGAACAATGGAATTAGCCAAAAATAGGGCTCAAAATGGGCGAAATCGCCGATTTGTAATTACCCCCGAGGTCGCTAACTTCGCGAGAGCGTAATTTCGTCAGTTTTCCATCAAATTTCATTCTTTTGGTGTCATTACAATCGGGAAAAGATTCTCTATCATTTCATAAGATTCTTTTTTTTTCTTTTTCTTTTTTTTTGGGGGAAATTTTGCGACACCAGGAGACACCTCAGGATTTGGGGTTGCGACAGCCAAGGGGTTACTCATGACATATAATTGAACATTTGCAGCTCTGTTCCCAAACATCATGTAGAAGGTCTTGTCAATGTTAGGAGTGAGTTTGTTAGTAGTCATCCAGGTAGACATCTTTATGAGCTCCCCGTTAACAATGTTATTGAAGATGTTCAGATTTGGGTGGGAGTTGACAAAAGTTGTGTTGTCTGCAAACAGAGCTGGTCTAAGTTGTTGAGATACTAGCACACACTAGTACGAGCTCCTTCAGTAGCACACACTAGTATGAGCTCCTTCAGTAGCACACACTAGTATGAGCTCCTTCAGTAGCACACACTAGTATGAGCTCCTTCAGTAGCACACACTGGCATGAGCTCCTTCAGTAGCACACACTAGTATGAGCTCCTTCAGTAGCACACACTAGTACGAGCTCCTTCAGTAGCACACACTAGTACGAGCTCCTTCAGTAGCACACACTAATCTGAGCTCCTTCAGTAGCACACACTAGTATGAGCTCCTTCAGTAGCACACACTAGTATGAGCTCCTTCAGTAGCACACACTAGTATGAGCTCCTTCAGTAGCACACACTACCATGAGCTCCTTCAGTAGCACACACTACCATGAGCTCCTTCAGTACCACACTAACATGAGCTCCTTCAGTAGCACACACTAGTATGAGCTCCTTCAGTAGCACACACTAGTATGAGCTCCTTCAGTAGCACACACTAGTATGAGCTCCTTCAGTAGCACACACTAGTATGAGCTCCTTCAGTAGCACACACTAGTATGAGCTCCTTCAGTAGCACACACTAGTATGAGCTCCTTCAGTAGCACACACTAGTATGAGCTCCTTCAGTAGCACACACTAGCATGAGCTCCTTCAGTAGCACACACTACCATGAGCTCCTTCAGTACCACACTAACATGAGCTCCTTCAGTAGCACACACTAGTATGAGCTCCTTCAGTAGCACACACTAGCATGAGCTCCTTCAGTAGCACACACTAGTATGAGCTCCTTCAGTAGCACACACTAGTATGAGCTCCTTCAGCAGCACATACTAACATGAGCTCCTTCAGTAGCACACACTGGCATGAGCTCCTTCAGTAGCACACACTAGTATGAGTTCCTTCAGTAGCACACACTGGCATGAGCTCCTTCAGTAGCACACACTAGTATGAGTTCCTTCAGTAGCACACACTGGCATGAGCTCTTTCAGTAGCACACACTAGTATGAGTTCCTTCAGTAGCACACACTGGCATGAGCTCCTTCAGTAGCACACACTAGTATGAGTTCCTTCAGTAGCACACACTGGCATGAGCTCCTTCAGTAGCACACACTAGTATGAGTTCCTTCAGTAGCACACACTGGCATGAGCTCCTTCAGTAGCACACACTAGTATGAGTTCCTTCAGTAGCACACACTGGCATGAGCTCCTTCAGTAGCACACACTAGTATGAGTTCCTTCAGTAGCACACACTGGCATGAGCTCCTTCAGTAGCACACACTAGTATGAGTTCCTTCAGTAGCACACACTGGCATGAGCTCCTTCAGTAGCACACACTAGTATGAGTTCCTTCAGTAGCACACACTGGCATGAGCTCCTTCAGTACCACACACTAGTATGAGTTCCTTCAGTAGCACACACTGGCATGAGCTCCTTCAGTAGCACACACTAGTATGAGTTCCTTCAGTAGCACACACTGGCATGAGCTCCTTCAGTAGCACACACTAGTATGAGTTCCTTCAGTAGCACACACTGGCATGAGCTCCTTCAGTAGCACACACTAGTATGAGTTCCTTCAGTAGCACACACTGGCATGAGCTCCTTCAGTAGCACACATTAGTATGAGTTCCTTCAGTAGCACACACTGGCATGAGCTCCTTCAGTAGCACACACTAGTATGAGTTCCTTCAGTAGCACACACTGGCATGAGCTCCTTCAGTAGCACACACTAGTATGAGTTCCTTCAGTAGCACACACTGGCATGAGCTCCTTCAGTAGCACACACTAGTATGAGTTCCTTCAGTAGCACACACTGGCATGAGCTCCTTCAGTAGCACACACTAGTATGAGTTCCTTCAGTAGCACACACTGGCATGAGCTCCTTCAGTAGCACACACTAGTATGAGTTCCTTCAGTAGCACACACTGGCATGAGCTCCTTCAGTAGCACACACTAGTATGAGTTCCTTCAGTACCACACACTAGTATAAACTCCTTCAGTAACACACACTAGCATGAGCTCCTTCGGTAACACACACTAACCTGAGCTCCTTCAGTAACACACACTAGCATGAGCTCCTTCAGTAACACACACTAGCATGAGCTCCTTCAGTAACACACACTAGCATGAGCTCCTTCAGTAGCATACACTAGTCTGAGCTTCTTCAGTAATACACTAGCATGAGCTCCTTCAGTAGTACACTAGCATGAGCTCCTTCAGTAGTATACTAGCATGAGCTCCTTCAGTAGCATACACTAGCATGAGATTTTTCAGTAACACACACTAGCATGAGCTCCTTCAGTAGCATACACTAGCATGAGCTCCTTCAGTAGTACACTAGCATGAGCTCCTTCAGTAGTACATTAGCATGAGCTCCTTCAGTAGTACACTAGCATGAGCTCCTTCAGTAGTACATTAGCATGAGCTCCTTCAGTAGTACACTAGCATGAGCTCCTTCAGTAGTACACTAGCATGAGCTCCTTCAGTAGTACACTAGCATGAGCTCCTTCAGTAGTACACTAGCATGAGCTCCTTCAGTAGTACACTAGCATGAGCTCCTTCAGTGGTACACTAGCATGAGCTCCTTCAGTAGTACACTAGCATGAGCTCCTTCAGTGGTACACTAGCATGAGCTCCTTCAGTAGTACACTAGCATGAGCTCCTTCAGTAGTACACTAGCATGAGCTTCTTACTTTTTCCTACAAGATTTTTTAATTAAATTTTCCAGAATGGAGTGGTGGTATGACTACTAGCAGTATTGAAGCTGCTAAGAAGAAAGTGCCCCTTGACAGTGATGATGATGATGATGATGATAAGCTAGATCCTCTCAAACTTATGGCATATCATTATTCATGTGTGAAGAAACCCAGCCACGATGTTCAACAGTAAGTTAATGGAATTTTATTTTATTTTTGTTATGATAATTCTACATACATGTACAGTGCTTTACCATTCATTGGGATAGTTTGTGAGTTTGTGCTTTTTAAGTTATGTATTGGGCAGATATTCTTGTCTTGTCTTGCTTAGACAAATTATATAATTTTTAACACATTGGCCATTTCCCACGTAAAGAAAGAAAAACATTCACCATAACTCATTCAGTAACTGTCTTGCCAGAAAAGTGTGAACATTATAAATGTGAATGACCTTCCAACTACAAGATCCTCAGCCATCCTTCAGGGTGCCGGCACTCTAGTCTCCACCTCCAGAACTCAGCCAGTACACTGAATCCCTTTATGGATGTTACCTTGCTCACAATACATCACCATCTCTTTTCCCAAAAATTAATTATCTCCACTCTCATGTATACTTGTAAATAATCTCCACTCTCAGGTATACCTGTAAATTGTCTCCACACACTCAGGTATTCCTGTGAATTACAGTAGACCATTGTATAGTCATCCTGTCTTGTAAGAAAGAAAATCAACATTTTCTTTGTAATATTTCTTTCACAGTCAGTTTTTTCCTTGAGGGTGAAAGAGAGGAGATTAATAGCATTGAATTACATTTCTTTCTTCTTGTTAGAGTAGAAAAGCAATACTTCATAGCTCAAACAAAGACACTTATAGCAGAGTAAGGCTTTATTTTAACAAGATTTTTTTTTTCCTCAACGAACTGGCCATAACCCAACGAGGTAGGGTGACCTAAAAAAGAAAAGCAAAAGTTTTCTTTTTTTTTTAAATTTAGTAATTTATACAGGAGAAGGGGTTACTAGCCCCTTGCTCTTGGCTTTTTAGTCGCTTCTTATGACGTGCTTGGCTTACGGAGGAAGAACTGTTCCACTTTCCCATGGAGAAAGTGAAACTGAATAAAAACTTGCTGTGCTCTGAAAGTCTTGGTATTACTGATGTCCCAATGCATGAGAAGAAGGGCAGTCATGATACACTCAGAATCTTGGTACATATTACTGTCATCCCAACACTTGACTAGAAGGGCAGTCATCATGCTCTCAGAATCTTGGTATTACTGTTGTCCCATCACATGACAAGAAGAATCTTGGTAGTACTGTAATCCCAGCATATGAGAAGAAAGGTAAGAGCAGTTATGGTCCTAGGTGTCCCTTGAAACTAAAAAAATGAAAAGTTTCCAAAATTAAGTCGGCATTTCTAATTTTGTTTAAGGTTGGGGTCATTCTGTGTTTCAGTGAACGTCGTCGTCTTTCAACAAAACCGGCTGTATCCCACCGAGGCAGGGTGGCCCAAAAAGAAAAACAAAAGTTTCTCTTTTTAAATTTAGTAATTTATACAGGAGAAGGGGTTACTAGCCCCTTGCTCCCGGCATTTTAGTCGCCTCTTTCAACACGCATGGCTTACGGAGGAAGAATTCTGTTCCACTTCCCCATGGAGATAAGAGGAAATAAACAAGAACAAGAACTAGAAAGAAAATAGCAGAAAACCCAGGGGTGTGTGTGTGTATATATGCTTGTACATGCGTGCGTGAGCGTGTTAGATAGGAGTGAATGGAGACGAATGGTACTTGGGACCTGACGATCTGTTGGAGTGTGAGCAGGGTAATATTTAGTGAAGGGATTCAGGGAAACCGGTTATTTTCATATAGTTGGACTTGAATCCTGGAAATGGGAAGTACAATGCCTGCACTTTAAAGGAGGGGTTTGGGATATTGGCAGTTTGGAGGGATAAGTTGTGTATCTTTATATGTGTATGCTTCTAAACTGTTGTATTCTGAGCACCTCTGCAAAAACAGTGATAATGTGTGAGTGTGGTGAAAGTGTTGAATGATGATGAAAGTATTTTCTTTTTGGGGATTTTCTTTCTTTTTTGGGTCACCCTGCCTCGGTGGGAGACGGCCGACTTGTTGAAAAAAAAAAAAATGTATGTGTAGTGTGACCGAAGTGTCAGTAGAAGTAGCAAGACGTACCTGAAATCTTGCATGCTTATGAGACAGAAAAAAGGACACCAGCAATCCTACCATAATGTAAAACAATTACAGGCTTTCATTTTACACTCACTTGGCAGGACGGTAGTACCTCGGTTTGTAGATGAATGGTTCAGAGAACCGACATGTTGATAAATTAGACACATGTGCAACTCTTGGGTATCTTTATTGAGGAAACGTTTCGCCACACAGTGGCTTCATCAGTCCATACAAAGGAGAATCTTGAAGAATAGGAGGAGAATGAGGTAATCAGTCCCTCAACCTTGAGTCGATGTGGTCAGTCCATCAATCTTGATGGACTGACCACATCGACTCAAGGTTGAGGGACTGATTACCTCATTCTCCTCCTATTCTTCAAGATTCTCCTTTGTATGGACTGATGAAGCCACTGTGTGGCGAAACGTTTCCTCAATAAAGATACCCAAGAGTTGCACATGTGTCTAATTTATCAACGGTAGTACCTCCCTGGGCAGTTGCTGTCTACCAACCTACTACCTAGTTTATTTATTTATTTATTTATTTATTTAAAAATTTGTGCACACATACAGAGGTACAAAAAATACAGAAAAGAGCAGTATGCCAAAGCCACTTATACTATGCATAGCATTACGGGCTGGCTTAAAATTAACTTAAGATGAACTAAGCAATGATGACATCGGTGATAAAACTTTAATGTAAACAGATTACTATAAAGCACAAGTGAGTATTACAAAGACAGGTCATATGGTTGTATGCATTGTTGTACATTCAGTAGAATGGAGTATTCTGTTAGGTAGTGTATTTAAAAAATAATAAAGTTAGATTGGGTTTTAGGTTTAACATTTATGTGATATAATTGTGAGAAACATTTAAGATATACAATTTATAAGGTTCAGTTATTCAGTATTTATTTGGTTTTGGGTGAGTAAGTGATCTTTGAGAAGAGACTTGAATTTATAAACAGGTAGTGTTTCTTTTATATTTACAGGTAATGAGTTCCAGATTTTAGGGCCTTTTATGTGCATTGAGTTTTTGCATAGTGTGAGATGGACACGAGGAACATCAAAGAGTGATCTGTGCCTTGTGTTATGGTCATGTGTTCTGTTGAGGTTGGCAAGGAGATGTTTGAGGGGAGGGTTAATATCAGAGTTAAGTGTTCTATGTATGTAATAGGTGCAGTAATAAGTATGAATGTTTTGTATGGTGAATAGGTTTAGTGTATTGAATATTGGTGGAGTGTGCTGCCTATAGTGAGAATTTGTTATCATTCTAACTTCAGCCTTTTGTTGGGTAATTAGTGGTCTGAGATGGTTACTTGTTGTTGAGCCCCATGCACAAATTCCATAGGTGAGATAGGGGTAAATAAGAGAGTGATATAGGGCCAGGAGGGCTGACTGTGGAGCATAGTACCGTATCTTCGATAGTATGCCTACAGTCTTGGAAATTTTCTTAGAAATTTGTTGTATATGTGTATGAAATTTGAGTCTATTATCAAGGTGGATTCCTAAGAATTTTCCCTCTGTTAGCTTTGTGATAGGTGATCCGTTTATCATTATGTTAAGAGGGACATCTGTAGCTCTGTTACCAAACTGAATGAAGTAGGTTTTGTCAATGTTTAGTGTAAGTTTGTTAGTCCTCATCCAGGTAGATATTTTCTGTAATTCTGTATTTACAGTATTGGCTAGCGTGACTGGGCTCGGGTGGGAGAAGACGTATGTAGTGTCATCTGCAAATAGTGTGGGTTTGAGTAATTGCGAAGCATTTGGTAGGTCATTTATGTATAGGAGAAAGAGAAGAGGGCCAAGGACACTTCCCTGTGGGACACCAACTGTAATTGGTTGTGCAGAAGAGTTTGCCCCATTTGCATACACATATTGGCTTCTGTTGCTGAGGTATGACTTGAGGTAGTTGAGGGAGTGCCCTCTTATACCATAGTGTGACAATTTTACGTGGAGCAAGTCATGGTTAACTGTATCAAAAGCTTTACGTAAGTCAATGAAGATCCCCAGTGGGACTTCTTTTTTCTCTATTGCAGTGTATATATGTTCTAGCATGTGTATAATAGCATCATTAGTATTTTTATTTGGCCTGAATCCAAATTGGCAGGGGTTGAGTATGTTTTGGGAGATAAGGTAGGAGTAGATTCGTTTATGAATTAATTTTTCGAAGATTTTTGAGAGAGGGTGTAAGTTGGATATTGGCCTATAGTTATTCAACTCTGTTTGGTCTCCTCCTTTGTGGATCGGGGTGACCCTTGCTATTTTGAGTACTGTGGGGAAGGTGGAGGATTCAATGGATTTGTTAAAGAGTGTTGCAATGATTGGTGATAGCACTTGTGACACTTTTTTGTATATAAAGGGTGGTAAGGTATTTAAATCTCCTGCCTTGTTTTTTAGCGTGTTGATAATAAGGGAGACTTCGTATGGGTTAGTCGGAGCTAGGAACAGTGTGTTCGGGTAGTTGCCAGTGAGGTAGTCATTTGGTGGGGTATCTGAGCTTGGGATTTTATTGGCAAGGTTTTGTCCTATAGTGGAGAAGAAGTCATTGAGTCTGTTTGCTGTTTCTGTTGGTGGGAGTTGGGGTTCATCTGATTTTGCTAATTTTATTTCGCTATTTCGTGATATCTTTTTTGTTCCTAGAATTTCTGATAGGGTTTTCCAGGTCTTTTTTATATCACCTCGTAAGTTGGATAATCTGTTCTCATAATACAATTTTTTTGCCCTTCTTATCAGGCTGGTTAGGATTGACGAGTAACGTTTTGTTTGGTCTCTGGTTATGTGACCCATTCTGTACTGTTTTTCATATTGGTGTTTTGTATTTATGGATTTGAGAATGCTGGGTGTTAACCAGGGACTGTTCAGTCTCTTAGCTGTCATCTGTTTAGTTTTTTTAGGGCAGTGCTTGTTATAGAGGTATTGGGTCTTTTTTAGAAAATTATTAATACATTCGTCAATATCTGTATAGATTTCTAGCTCAGTGTGCCAGTCAATGTTTGCTACTGCTGTTGTGAAGTTATTAATGGCTGCCTCATTGTGAAGTCTGAAGGTGACTTTAGTAGTGTCTTGGGGTAATTTACCAAGAGTTGTTATGAGAAAAGTAGGGTAGTGGTCTGTGGTATTATCTGTAATTATGCCTGATTTTAAAGGGGATATGGTGTTGGTCCAGATGTGGTCAAGTAGGGAAACACTAGTCTCTGTAACTCTTGTAGGTTTTGTTACTGTTGGTAGCAACATACAGTTACTCATTGTGTTTGTGAATTCAGTAACGTGTGGGTCCTGGTCTTGCAGGAGATTTATATTGAAGTCACCTGAGAGTAGTAAGTGATCTTTGTTCATGTGTGCATCAGTTATCATACTTCCTAGGTTTTGACTAAATTGGCTAATGTTTGACTGTGGAACTCTGTAAATGTTTATCAATGTGAGAGGTTTTTGTAGGTATTTGGATTTGAATTTGGCTATTATATATTCCCCATGTTCATCCCTTGTGCAAGTATTAGTGATACATTCTAGTTGGTCTGAGTAGTATATGGCTGTGCCACCCCCTTGTTGGTCTGGCCTACAGTTGTGTATGGCTGTGTAACCAGGAATGGCATAGACATCTGTACTATCAGGCTTTAGCCAGGTTTCAGTTAGTGTAATGATGGACATATTGGCATGTAAGGAATTTAGTAATGCTATGAGGTCATCGTAATGCTTGCTTAAAGATCTGATATTGTAGTTAAAGATAGTTATGTTGTTGTTGGCACTGAGAAGTGCCTTTGATTGTTCTGCAGTGTAGTAATTACAGTAACTGTTTGAATCATTTAAGTCATTAAATATCATTGTAATATATCATCTTATATGTCTGAGAACATATCTCCAGTATATTATTATTATCTGATTAACATTGTTGTAATAAGAAAGAACTACCAGAATAAAAAGATATTTGGGAATTGGACAGGCATTGACCACAATGTGAATGAAATCTTATGGGTTTTTCATTGTTGGGTTCATGTGTTAAACTTGTGAAAACTGTGTCACCATACAGGATGGGTATGGGGTGCATAATCAAGATATCAAACTAAAAAAGAAAATGGTAAACTCATTGATAATAAGATTTAGTTGAAGGCTGATCACTAAAAACATAATCAAAATCTGCAAATAAAGAAGCCCAAGAATTTGTAAGCATGAAGGTACCCATATTTGTTGGTACTCTGCCTCCTATACATGGTTCACTTCTTTCAGAAAAATTCATGGAAGATGACAAATTTTGCTGCTATCCAGGAATGTACCTGTAAAACATTACTGAACGCTTAACCATTCAGGGTCCGTGCCGTAGTTCTACGGCTTTGAGTTGAGGGTCCAAACCATAGATCTACACCATGAGCTCAGCTCACTCTGATAAGCTGTGAGCGGTAAATTTGGGCCAAAATATGAGAGAATACATCTGTGTGGTATGTGTACACCACATAAAACAAATCCTGCAGCACACAGTGCATAATGAGAGGAAAAAACTGAAACCGTAATTTTTTATTAAAACAGTGACTTTGTAGTGTTTTTCATTTGTTTTTTATAGTTGTATTTGCGATTTCTTGCTCTCATTTGATAGATTGAAAGATGTACTACAGAAATAGAGATGATTTTGATTGGTTTTATTACTGGAAATGGCTTGAAACTGAGCTCAAAGTAGTGGAAATTTTAAATTTTTGCCGATGTTCAAGAGTAAGCAAATGACCTTACAGGTCTAATACACACCAGCTGGTGGATCTAATATACATTCACAAATGTGGTGACATTATTTATACAATTATTGCAGTATTGCATGATAGTAAATCTTCTATTTTTTGGTTTGAATAAAAATTCATTATGTGAATAAAAAATCAACATGGAATTCATTTGTAAAGCCAGAAAACGTAACTAATGAACAGAGGAAATGTTAGTTTAGTGCCAGGAATGCCTGCATTTTTTATTCTGAACCCTATTTTGAAATTGGAATTTTATGAACTTTTCGTTAAATTGGCCAAATTGCCAATTTCTGATAACTTTATTTTGTAGTTGAAACAGTTGACTTCGTGATTTCTTGTGCTCAATCGATAGAATAGACGTAATACTAGTGAAATAGCTAATAATTTGGTCGACTGGAATAATGTAATTGGCCTAAAATGGGAGTCAAAGTCGGCAAAAATCACTGATGCGTAAATATTGTTGACACATCAAAATTCGCGAGAGCATAATTTCGTCAGTTTTCCATCAAATTTCATACTTTTTGTTTTATTACCTTCAGAAAATGATTCTCTACCATTTCATAAGAAAAAAATAACATAATTATTTTTTGAAAACTCTTGGACTCTGGTGCACACTTTGAAATTTGGCCTCTGGACCCTGAAAGGATTAACCTGTTCATTGGCTGTCACGTAGAACTACGTCACTGAGGTCAGGGTCCCTCACGTAGTTCTACGTCGTGAGCTCAACTCTCTTAGATAAACTGTGAATGGTAAATTTTGGCCAAGATATCAAAGAATGGGTCTGTTCTGTTGAGAAATGGTTTACCAGCTAAGGTTAAAGATTAAATATAGGGAGTACTTAGCTGATAAGACAGCTCATCGTCCACACAGCTGCCCCTGCAGATGAGGTCTTGAGAAGCTGTATCATCCACTTCTTAACGGGCTGAAAAAGATTATATTATGTATGATAATAAATTACCCCTAGGGGGTGTTATGTCAGCGTATTTCATTCACTGATGGCTGACGTACGTACTTGTGTGGACTCAAAAGTCCGCTTATCACCGGGGTTTATGATAAGTGACTAACTCGTAACTTAGACTCAACTGCGCAGTTAATAGTAGTACATCACGAGTTAGAACACTTACCTGGGTAGTATCTGACCTGTAGTTACGCCCGGATATCCGATGAGTTGATTGAAGAACAGTGTTCTTTGAAGAATGTCGCACTACTCTCTGTTGGATTGCAACATTCGTTGTTACACTGTTCATCAATAATTGTTCACACCATATCACTAAAGAAGTTGATCACACTTCTCTGTAAGTGTTTATCGTGTTTTGTGAGACACTTTGTTCACACTAACGCACGGATCGGTGTTCTTTGTTGGTTATCCTGGCGTCAGTGTGACTCTTGGTAGAGTCAAAAGTAATGTGACCTCACGGTGTCCTATGCCGCTCCAATGCCCCTCGAATATAAAGGAAAAGCTGACCTAGTACTTTTGCTTCCTTGCCACTTCCTCCATGAAGCAAAGCAGAATGTTTGATTCTTGCTGTCTTAAGCATAGACAACAGTGTACACTATCTTTACCATGGTAATAAAGTGGGAGCAGGATTTTCCTTAATTGTCCTGCTAAGGTAAGAGATGGACTGTCTTTTATTAACCCTTTGACTGTCGCAGGCCCCTTTCTGAAATTTTTTTTTGCCATCAGTACTTACCGAGATATAGAGCTGTGAAGTTTGCAGAAAATGAGCCGTGTATGGCAACAGCGGCGACTGCCGCTCACCCGGTAAACTTTAGTTTACTTGTATTTGAAGTTTTTTTTGTTTTTTCACTATTTTATTTTTTCACATAACTTATGTGGCCTATGAGATCAAAGTAAGGTGCAGTGTACAAATATACACTAGTTGTATACAACACAGTAAGCACACAAACATAATTATCAATATATTGTTTACAAAACTTGTTTACAAAAACAAACCATACAAAAAATTGTTTATTACCATTGTTCTATAATATATATACCAATGTACAGTCACCGAACATATTCCTAGAAGTTCTGCAGCTTGTGGAGCTCTGTGAAACATGTTTTCATACACAATGGTGTTTTACACTCCTCACACATAAAACGAGTGTGTGTGCATTTTTGTGGACTTTTTTTTATGTGCAAAGAAAACACCTCGTCTGAGCAGTTTTCTTCAAAGTATTAGCAGGCAGTTGTGTTAGGTAGTTATCCTAGGTAAATGGTCGTGTGTCATCATTCCTTCCTTCCTACTTCCCTGCATTCTTTTCCTACCTCTCTTCCTACATTCCTTCATCTGTCCTTCCTTCATTCCTGCCTTCCCTTCTTGCTTCTTGTTTCTATAATATATATACACATATATAGTCACTAGATACTTTCATATAACTGCTATTATCTCCATTCAGCAAGCTTTTCTTGTGTGCCAGTGTGTGGCTTATAATTGTTTTGAGTCAAGAGTCGGCAGCTGTCAAAATAACATATTATCTCATTACTCACTCCCCCTCCCGCCTGTCAAAACAATGGGGTGGGATGCTGCTTCCCCTCCATTCTATCTAATTATCTTTCTCCCTCATTCTATCTCTTTCAATCTGTCTCTCTTTCTATCTGTCTGTCTATCTCTGTCTCACAGGTACACATAAATACAAGTATACATGGTGTAAATTACCTAGGATAACCCAAGAAATCCAGACACAGTGCTATACAGTGGACCCCCGCATAACGATGGCATCACATAGCGATTTTTCCGCATAACGATTACTTTTATCGCAAAATTTTTGCCGCGCATACCGATTAAAAACCCGCTTACCGATTTTCGTCCGAGACGCGTCCAATGTGCCCTCAGCCAGCCTCACATGTGCCGCCCCGTCCCATTGTTTACCAGCCAGCCTCCGCGGTAACATCCAAGCATACACTCGGAATATTTCGTATTATTACAGTATTTTCGGTGCTGTTTCTGGAAAATAAGTGACCATGGGCCCCAAGAAAGCTTCTAGTGCCAACCCTACACCTCAAAGGGTAAGAATTACTATAGAGATGAAGAAAGAGATAATTGATAAGTATGAAAGTGGAGTGCGTATAGCCGACCTAGTCAAGCTGTACAAGAAACCCCAATCAACCATCGCTACTATTGTGGGCACCAGAAAGACAATCAAGGAAGCTGTTCTTGGCAAAGGTTCAACTGTGTTTTCGAAACAAAGATCGCAAGTGATGGAAGATGTTGAGAGACTCTTATTGGTGTGGATAAATGAAAAACAGATAGCAGGAGATAGCATCTCTCAAGCGATCATATGTGAAAAGGCTAGGAAGTTGCATGACGATTTAATTAAAAAAATGCCTGCAACTAGTGATGATGTGAGTGAATTTAAGGCCAGCAAAGGTTGGTTTGAGAGATTTAAGAAGCGTAGTGGCATCCATAGTGTGATAAGGCATGGTGAGGCTGCCAGTTCGGACCACAAAGCGGCTGAAAAATATGTGCAGGAATTCAAGGAGTACATAGAAACTGAAGGACTGAAACCTGAACAAGTGTTTAATTGTGATGAAACAGGCCTGTTCTGGAAGAAAATGCCAAGCAGGACCTACATTACTCAGGAGGAAAAGGCACTCCCAGGACATAAGCCTATGAAAGACAGGCTTACTTTGTTGATGTGTGCCAATGCTACTGGTGATTGCAAAGTGAAGCCTTTATTAGTGTATCACTCTGAAACTCCCAGAGCGTTCAGGCAAAAGAATGTCCTCAAGGATAATTTGTGTGTGCTGTGGAGGGCAAACAGTAAGGCATGGGTCACTAGGGAATTTTTCTATAACTGGTTACACCATGCATTTGCCCCCAATGTGAAAAATTACCTAACTGAAAAGAAATTAGAACTTAAGTGCCTCCTGGTGTTAGACAATGCCCCTGGTCATCCTACAGACGTGGCAGAGCGACTTTATGGGGACATGAGCTTCATTAAGGTGAAGTTTTTGCCTCCTAATACCACTCCTCTCCTGCAGCCCATGGACCAGCAGGTTATTTCCAACTTCAAGAAACTGTACACAAAAGCTCTGTTTGAAAGGTGCTTTGTAATGACCTCAGAAACTCAACTGACTCTAAGAGAGTTTTGGAGAGATCACTTTAATATCCTCAATTGTGTAAACCTTATAGGTAAGGCTTGGGAGGAAGTGACTAAGAGGACCTTGAACTCTGCTTGGAAGAAACTGTGGCCAGAATGTGTAGACAAAAGGGATTTTGAAGGGTTTGAGGCTAACCCTGAGAATCCTGTGCCAGTTGAGGAATCCATTGTGGCATTGGGAAAGTCCTTGGGGTTGGAGGTTAGTGGGGAGGATGTGGAAGAGTTGGTGGAGGAGGACAATGAAGAACTAACCACTGATGAGCTGATAGATCAACTTCAAGAGCAAGAGGCCAGACCTGAGGAAACTGGTTCAGAGGAGGGGAGAGAGAAATTGAAGAAGTTGCCTACTACAAAGATAAAGGAAATCTGTGCTAAGTGGCTTGAAGTGCAAACCTTCATGGATGAAAATCACCCTCACACAGCTATTGCAAGCCGTGCTGGTGATTATTACACTGACAATGTTGTGAAACACTTTAGGCAAGTCATAAAGGAACGAGAGGTACAGGCCACTATGGACAGATATCTTGTGCGAAAGAAGTCCAGTGACTCTGAAGCTGGCCCTAGTGGCATTAAAAGAAGAAGGGAAGTAACCCCAGAAAAGGACTTACTACCTCAAGTCCTAATGGAAGGGGATTCCCCTTCTAAACACTAACACACACTCTCCCCTCCTCCCATCCCATCAATCATCACCAGATCTTCAATAAAAGTAAGTGTCATTTAATTGTGCATGCCTTTTTCAGTTTGTGTGTATTAAAATTAACATTTCATGTGGTAAAAAAAAATTTTTTTCATACTTTTGGGCGTCTTGCACGGATTAATTTTATTTCCATTATTTCTTATGGGGAAAATTCATTCGCATAACGATTATTTCGCATAACGATGAGCCCTCTTGCACGGATTGAAATCGTTAACCGGGGGTCCACTGTACTCTGCTTGAAGATGTTAGTAAACGTGATGACACAGTCTTGTGGCTCTCTCTGAGACAGAGAGCTAGACGGATAGACAGGGAGCTTGGCAGACAGACAAATAGACAGACAGAAATGTTTGTGTACCAGCAAAAACAAAGCGAGGGGGATGGCCATCCAATCTTTCCTTATCAGCTGCCCCCTCCCTCTACCCTCGTTTACCCTCATCAAACGTCAGCTCTTATCAGATGTTATCTCCCCTTATCTTGTCACTGTCATGGGGTGAACTGTTTTCCATGCTTCAAGGGATCATCATCATCATCATCATCATCATCATCATCATCATCATCATCATCATCATCATCATCATCATCATCATCATCATCATCATCATCATCATCATCATCATCATCATCATCATCATCATCATCATCATCATCATCATCATCATCATCATCATCATCATCATCATCATCATCATCTTCTTCTTCTTCTTCTTCTTCTTCTTCTTCTTCTTCTTCTTCTTCTTCTTCTTCTTCTTCTTCTTCTTCTTCTTCTTCTTCTTTTCCTTCCTTCCTTCCTTTCTTTCTCCTCCTTCCTCTTTCTCCTTTCTCTTCTTCCTCCTCCTCCTTCCTTCCTCCTCCTCCTTCCTTCCTCCTCCTCCTTCCTTCCTCCTTCCTTCTTCTTCCTCATCCTCCTCCTCCATTCTTCTGGTATCCTGAGCATTGCTTCTGGTCTCAAACTCCTTAAAACCATGAAATTGATCTTCACTGACACTTCCATCTCTGTTAGAGCATCACTTGGGAAGAGAAGAGCCCCAGATTTGCTGGGGAATCACATATTTCTTACCTCTAGGCATGCTGAAAAAGGACAACAGAAATGGCATTCCCACAATGCACCATTGGCTCCCTGATTTTTTTTATGTGGTGCACACTGACCATGGAGACCTATTCTCTCACATGTGGGCCTACCAGCTTTCTCCTGCTTGATTTGAAGTTGCTAGAATTTCTGCGTATAGATACGTCAGAAACAGTGGCGCGTAAGACATATTTATACAGCGTAAACAGTCAAAGGGTTAAACTACACTTTGCAACACTGGACTTTGCAAGGAGCATCGGTCGCTTGACCACGTCGCATACTCGTACTGCATCTGGGATCAATTACTTGCTGTAGCAGTAAACAAGATGCTTGCCCCTTCTGAGAGGGCTGGGCCCCTCAGGGCTGAAGGGGGCTGATACCCCTCTCCTGGAGAAAATTTCTCCACATGTCCCATGTGGTGCATGATATGAAAAACAAAATTGTGACTGTGTGCTTGGTTTAACCCTTAAACTGTCCAAATGTAGATCTACGTTTTTTCAACATTTGAAAGTATGTAAAAAAAGTAGATCTTTTCTCTTTTTTACATTTGAAAAAGTGTATAAAAAATTTTGATCTACTTTTTTTTGTTATATGTATTTGAAAATATGTAAAGAAAACATAGATCTACTTTTGGAGCACTACGCATGTGAACGTAGATCTGCTTGGACAGTTTAAGGGTTTAAATAGTGACTGTGAGGTATTTTCTAGGATGGTGTTTATGGTTTTATTGGCTGTTTCTTGGTATCATTTGTAAGAATGGAAGACATACTACTGAAATAATTTTGATTTTGGTTGGTTTCAGGATCATAAGTAGGTTGAAATTGGGCTCAAAGTAGTAGAAATATTTGATTTTTGCCAAATTTTCCTGGGGACAGCTAAGGCATCCCTTCACCCTTTGGTCTGTTTTATGATTTTGAATAGGTCTGGTTTGATTATAGGGATGCAGTGAGCCATGACCAATCATTCCTAGTCATAGTTTACTATCTGGGAAATAGCATCAATCTTCTATTTTTGTGTAACTATGAATTCAAAATGGAAGGCAAGTGTTATATTGGAAAGGTCAGGGGACATGATTAACCCTTTTAGGGTCCAGAGGCCAAATTTCAAAGTGTGCACTAGGGCCCAAGAATATTTTTTCTTATGAAATGGTAGAGAATCTTTTTCTGAAGGTAATAAAACAAAAAGTATGAAATTTAATGGAAAATTGAAGAAATTATTCTCTCGCGAATTCTGATGTGTCAGCGATATTTCCGCATCAGTGATTTTGCTGACTCTGACTCCCATTTTAGGCCAATTATGTTATTCCAGTTGACCGAATTCTTAGCTATTTCACTAGTATTACTTCTATTCTATCGATTGAGCACAAGAAATCACAAAGTCAACTGTTTCAACTTCAAAATAAAGTGATATGAAATTGGTAATTTGGCCAATTTAACGCAAAGTGCAAAATATCCCAATTTCAAAATAGGGTTCAGAATAAACAACGCAGACATTCCTGGCACTAAACTAACATTTCCTCTGTTCATTAGTTATGTTTACTGGCTTTACAAATGAATTCCATGTTGATTTTTTATTCACATAATGAATTTTTATTCACACCAAAAAATAGAAGATTTACTGTTATGCAATATTGTAATAATTGTATAAATAATATCACCACATTTGTGAATGTATATTAGACCCACCAGCTGGTGTGTATTAGACGTGTGAGGCCATTTGTTTACTCTTGAACATAGGCAAAAATTTAGCATTTCCTCTACTTAGAGCTCAGTTTCAAGCCATTTCCAGTAATAAAACCAATCAAAATCATCTCTATTTCTGTAATATATCTTCCATTCTATCAAATGAGACCAATAAATTGCAAATACAACCATAAAAAACATGAAAAAACACCGCAAAGTCGCTATTTTAATAAAAAATTACGGTCTCAGTTTTTTTTCTCTCTTTTTGCACTGTGTGCTGCAGGATTTGTTTTATGTGGTGCACACATACCACATAGATGTATTTTCTCATATCTAGGCCCAAATTTACCGCTCACAGCTTATCAGAGTGAGCTGAGCTCATGGCATAGATCTACGGTTTAGACCCTCAACTCAAAGCCGTAGAACTACGGCACAGACCCTGAAAGGGTTAATGAACAGAGGAAATGTTTCAGTGGCGGTAATGTCTACATTCCTTATTTTTTGTGTAGAATTAGCCAAATTACCAACTTCTGTGCACTTTATAGGGTAGTTGAAATAGATGAATGTGCTCAGTTGATAGAATGAAAAGCATACTAGTGAAATAGCTATGAATTTGGTTGACTGGCTTAAAATAGGACTCAAAATGAGTGAAATTGCTGATGCATAAGTTTTGCTGAGACTGCTAACCTTGTACCTGCATAATTTCACAAGTTTTCCAACAAATTTCATACTTTTGATGTCATCACCTTCAGAGAAAGATTCTCTGCTATTTCAGAATTATTTTTTAAAGTGGATACTGAGAACAATATTAATTTTGAGGGTCTCAATGGCAAAAGGGTTAAAGCATGGGGTTACATTTAAAAATTCCTGAGGCATTTTTTCTGCAAAGATGCAAGCTGAAACAATCTTTTGCATCCTTGAATCCAAGAGCAGTTTTCTCTTCTTTGATGATGTATGTTCTAGATGGTATCATCTTGCAGAACAACCTGTCTCATCAGCAATTAAACACTTAGTCAGGTGTGCAACTTCCCTCAGAGATGTTAGCTAGCTCAGCCTGGAACTTTCCTATGGCAGCATGATCATCAGAGACACTCTCTCCACTCAATTTTATATCATGAGAACTACTGTAAATTCTGAATCTGTTTTTGATTCTAAATTTTTTTTTTTCACTCTCTAACTCTATGTACATTAATTAATTGTAATGTTAGATAAGTTTCCAAGGTTTTTAGTGCTACTAAAAACATAAGATGCATAGCCCAACGTAGTCCAACTTGGAACACGGTACAATGGATCCTTGGTTGTTGAACTTAATTTGTTCTAGATGTTGGTTCAACAACCAAAATGGTTGAGAAGCAAACCAATTTTTCCCATAAAGAATAATGTAAATAGAATTAATCCGTTCCAGACCCAAAATGACAGTATAATAATTTATAATAATTTATTAATAATAATGTACAGTACTACTACTACATAAAACAATGTATAAAATTATACAGCACATGGAAACTGTAAAAGTGAATACAGCCTCCCCTCACTTAGCGGCGTACTTGTTTACCAATGACTCGGACTTACGACGAGATCTCTGACCAGTATGCATACCTAAATAATGTTCATTAGAGCTGATTTTCTCTATTCTGTTTATTACAATATATGTACAGTACATTACTGTAGAAACATTTAAAAATATACTAAAAATGTTATAAATGGTGCAAAGATGACATTAAAACAATATCAAAGATGGTTGACACAAACCCACTACCAGTATAGTATGCTCGTCACTTAGCAATGAATTCATTTACCGATGTGGTCTTAGGAACGAAACTCTGTCGTTAAGTGAGGAGAGGCTGTACTAAATAAAAATTTCGCTGCCTCTTGCCTATCAGAGGAGAGCTAATGACAAAATTCTAGCGGCTTCAAACTTTGCAGGAGAAAGCTGGTAGGCCTGTATGTTAGAGAATGGGTCTCCATGGTCAGTGTGTGCAGTACAAAAAAAAATCCTGCAGTACACAGTGCATAATGACAAAAAACTACAACCGTGTTTTTGGTTTAAAACAGTGAAATTATTTATTTTATTGATTTTATTTATTTAATGTCTTTGCAAACAGTACATTGAGATTGTGTATATACAATAGTGGGTTGCAATGCAAAGAGAGCCTCTATTATGCCTTGGCATTATGGGCCAACTTGACATTATTGGCTTACATTCTACTTAATACTAAGGAGTAGTATAACATAGTTGTACAGTAGGAAAGTAATTATTTCATAGTTGTACAGTAGAATATTAATTATAAATTAATCAAAATTTGTATAATACAAAGACATACGTATTTATACTCTAAAATGCTTTTGTGAAAAACAATGATTCAGTTATATTCGTGTCAACAATGGATAAAAGGTTGAATGTGATTGTTTCAGTTATGATGTGGGAGTACATAGGTGAGTAAATGTATACTGAGTATTTAGCATTTAGTCTAGGGTCATTAAGTGGCTTTTGAGAAGAGTCTTAAATTGATTTTCAGACTGGGTTACTTTAATATCTTCTGGTAATGAATTCCATATTTTGGAGCCCTTTATGTGCATAGAGTTTTTACACAGTGTGATATGGACACGAGGTATATCAAAAAGAGATCTGTGTCTTGTGTTGTGGTCATGTGTCCTGTTTAGGTTGGTGAGGAAAAGTTTGAGTGGGGGGTTTATATTTGCGTGTATAGTTCTGTGTATGTAGTAGGCACATGAATAAGTATGGATGTTCTTAACCCTTTGAGGGTCGACAGGCCCTCTCCGAAACTCGTTCTCAGGGTCGGCCAAATTTCAAAAAAAAAAAAAATTATTTTTTCTTATGAAAAAATAGAGTATTTTTTTCTAAACATTATAGGCTAAACAAAAAAATTTTAACGTCAATACTTACCGAGATATGGAGGTGTGAAATTTGCCAAAATTGAACAACATATGGTAACATCGCCGACTGCCGTCACCCGGTATTTTTCTATTTACTTTTTTATGTACAATTTTCAATTATTTTTCAATTTTTCTTTTTCTGAGTAACTTTTATGGCCTCTGAGGCCAACATGATCAGTATTTTGTAAGTTATTTCTTTTTCAATACTACACAATAAGGGCGTTAACACTGTTGTCATTATTTTGTTTACAGAAAATATTTACACAAACAAACAATATGAAATGTTGTTTATTACTATTTTTCTATATTTTATATACACATATACAGTCACAGGACATGTTTCTAGAAGTTCTGCAGCCTGTGGAAGTCTTTGAAACATGGTGTCATGCACAGTGGAGTTTTGCACTCCTCACACATAAAACGAGTGTCTCTGCGTTGTTGTGGGCGTTTTTTTGTATGTGAACAGACGTAACACCTCTTCTGAGCCTTTTTCTTCAAAGCAGTAGCAGGCAGTTTTACCAGGAAGTGATCACCATGCTTCAGACGAGCAGGTAGTTGTTGATAATTTGGTGGGCGGTCAATTGCAGGTGCATTTCCTTGGTACTTGAATACTATTTGTCTGATGACAGACAAACAGAATTCGCCGTACTGTGGTTTGTTTCTGGTGCTCATCTTATACATATTATAAGCATTGAGCATGGAAATGTCCAGAAGATGGAAAAACAGTTTGATGTACCACTTATAACTCTTGCGAACACAATCAGCAAACCCAATCTGCATGTCACATTTGTCCACTGAACGCATGTTGAAGGTGTAATCAATCACAGCTGCAGGTTTTAGAATGGGTTCATTTCTCTCTCTATGCTGCCTGCCACTGTCTGCCATTTCATTAGGGTGAATTGATGACAACAGTGTGACATCTCGTTTGTCATGCCACCGAAATGCCATGATGTCATTGGCAGCAAACGCCTGCACCTCACCTCTGCGAGTGCCAGCGTCAAACCTGGGCATATGTTTTCGATTTGCACGCACTGTGCCACACACATCTGTCATGTTCACTCGCAAAAAATCACTGAGTGAGGGGCTTGTGTACCAGTTATCTGTATATAATATATGCCCCTTACCAAGGTATGGTTCTATCATTGTTCGAACCACATCACCTGAGATGCCCAATAACTTCCTGGTATTTTGCAATGTATAACTTCCAGTGTACACAATAATATCCAATACCAGACCACTGTAACAATCACAAAGCACAAACAACTTTATACCAAAGCGTTTCCTCTTGCTTGGTATGTACTGCTTGAAAGAGAGTTTTCCTTTGAACAGAATCAAAGACTCATCAATTACAAGCTTCCTGAAGGGATAAAAATGAGTACTGAATTTCTGTTTCAGATACACAAACACATTCCTAATCTTATATAACCTGTCAGTTCTGTCAGGCCTGGTTTTATCTGAGAAGTGAAGCATACGTAACATTAGCACAAATCGATTCACTGGCATTATATCACTGAAACCTGGTGTTGCAATCAGGGGGTCTGTTGACCAGTATGATTTCACTTTGTGCTTATACACATGTGGCATAAGCATTATTGTGGCAAAGAAAAGATACATCTCAGCCACAGTTGCCTCCTTCCATTGGTGTAGACGTGATTTTGGTGAAAGTATTGTGTTTGCCATGGTGTACTCGTAGTATGTGTTGCTTTCCATGACAATACTTTTCATCAGTGGTTCGTCAAAGAATAACTCGAAACATTCCAGTTCAGTGGCATTGTTCCCAAGTGCACAAGATGGCCGTATTCCACTTTGGCTGCCGTCAAACTGGTGGGGATTTGGAACAAAATTGACAGCTTCCTGCCAATCCCAGGTGCGGTCTGCTGGTGGGTACTGGACAATGACAGGTGGTTGTGGTTGTGGAGGTTGTGGTTGTGGAGGTTGTGGTTGTGGAGGCTGGTGTGGTGGGGGAGTGGGGGATGGTGGCCTTTGTTCTAGATCAGGTGAGGCAGCGGCGTGGCTGGCAGCGTGGGTGGCAGCATGGCCCACTGCTGGTGCCTCACCGCCGGCACCACTACCACCACGCACATTTTCCATCCCAATTGCAACAGTATCTTCGTCATTTTCACTGTCTGTTCCTGTTGTACAGCCACGGGATGTACTCCGAGATACACTCCTTCCCCTTGGTATAACATATGGCACACTTCCAGAGCGCATATATCGTCATATATACTGACGCTTCACTGGGGAATATTGCACTTCACTATCACTACTGGAACTAGTTTGAAGAGCTTGTAGTTCATATTCACTATCACTATCATCACCCATGCTCTCATCTGAGTCTGGGATTTGGGAAAATAGAAGTTTCCTCTTGGGTTCTGGAACAACTGAACGTGAACACGAGGGCCCAGCACCAGAGGTGGAAGGCTGAGGGTCATCTGGGTTTTCTTCACTATTACTGATATTATGGTCATTAGTTTCGGTCAAAACCTCACTAAAACCACGAAACTCATCTTCACTGGCACTTCCATCACTATTAGAACTGTCACTGGGGAACAAAAGTGTCCCAATTCGCCGAGGAGTGAGGAGCTTCTTACCGCGAGGCATGGTGGACATTGTTTACTAAGAGGGCATTCCCACAATGCACCACTGGGTCCCAGATTTTTTTTTCTACCGCGCACACTGACCACGCAGACCCATTCTCTCACACCTAGGCCTACCAGCCTTTTCGCGTGAGATTTGAGGCCGCTAGAATTTATGCGTACTAGTACGTCAAAAACCCCTACGCGTAAGACGTACTAGTATGACGAAAACCCTCAAAGGGTTAATGGTAAGCAGATTCAGACTTTTGAAAATTGGTGGAGTATGCTGGCGGGAGTGGGAATTTGTTATCATTCTTATTGCTGCCTTTTGCTGGGTTATTAGGGGTTTTAGGTGATTGGATGTTGTTGATCCCCATGCACAAATTCCATATGTGAGATAAGAGTATATGAGTGAATGGTACAGTGCCAGGAGAGCTGATTGTGGAACGTAGTACCTTATCTTTGATAGTATGCTTACAGTCTTGGAGATTTTCTTGGTGATGTGTTGTATGTGTGTCCGGAACTTAAGGCTACTGTCAAGGTGGATACCTAGGAATTTTCCCTCTGTGAGTCTTGTGACTGATGATCCATTTAGCATAATGTTAATTGGATCATTTGCAGCTTTGTTTCCAAACTGAATGAAATAGGTTTTATCAGTGTTCAGGGTAAGTTTGTTAGTCATCATCCAGGCAGATATTTTCTGTAATTCAGCATTGACTGTGTTTGCTAGTATGACTGCATTTGGGTCGGAAAATACATATGTAGTGTCATCTGCAAATAATATGGATTTGAGTAGCTGTGATGCATTCGGCAGATTATTTATGTAGATGAGAAAGAGGAGTGGTCTAAGGACGCTTCCTTGTGGGACTCCTACTGTGATTGGTTGGGTGGAGGAGTTGGTATCATTTGCATACACATATTGAGTTCTGTTACTGAGGTATGACTTTAAGTGGTTGAGGGAGTGGCCTCTGATACCATAGTGCATTAATTTGGAGTACAATAGTTCATGGTCGACTCTATCGAAAGCTTTACGTAAATCATTGAAAATGCCCAGCGGGACTTACTTCTTTTCAAGTGCGGTATATATTAGTTCTAGCATGTGTATGATAGTGTCATTTGTGCTTTTATTATTTCTGAATCCAAACTGACAAGGGTTTAATATGTTGTGTGAAACGAGGTAGGAATAGATCCGTCTATGAATTAATTTTTCAAAGATTTTAGAGAGCAGTGGTAAGTTAGATATTGGTCTATAGTTATTCAAGTCAGCTTGGTCACCTCCTTTATGGATCGGAGTGACCCTCGCTATTTTGAGTGTATTTTGGTGTATTTTTGTATGGTATTTATGTATTTATGGTTGTATTCTCCTTTTCTTGGTCCCATTTGATAGAATGGAAGATATATTACAGAAATAGAGATGATTTTCAATGGTTTAAAAACTAAAAGTAGCTTGAAATTGATCTCAGAGTAGCAGAAATGTTTGATTTTTGCTCATGTTCGAGGGTAAAGAAGTCACGTCACACATCCAATACACATCAACTGGTGGGTTTGATATGCATTCATGAATGCTCTGATATTATTTACACAATTATTACAATTATGCAGTAGTATGAATCACAGTAAATCTTTTATTGTTTGTGTAAATAAAAATTTCAAAATGAAAAGCAAGCATCATGTAAGAGGGGCCCGGAGATGTGACTAATGAACAGATAAAATGTAATTTTAGTGCCAGGAATATCTGAGTTGTTTATGCTGGACCCTGTTTTGAAATTGGCCATTCTTGAATTTTGTTTGAAATTGGCCAAATTATTAATTTCAGATCACTTTATTGAGTGATTGAAATAGGTAAATGGGCAGTTTCTTGTACAGCCTCTCCTCATTTAGTGACATTTTTATTTATTTATTTATTTATTTTTTATTTGGACATGATACATAGTTGTACAAAGAAATATAGTAATTGGGTGTACATGCCAAAAGCCCCTTGTATGCAGAGCATTATGGGCAGGCTTAAAATTAACTTAAGATTAACTAAGCAATGATATATTCAGTGGTAAAAATTACAGTTAACAAATTACAACATGAAGTACAAATAAGTATTTCAAATAAGAAGCGTTAAAGTTATACAGATTTGTAGCATAACAATGTATAATACAATAGGGCCCTGCTTTACAGCATTTCACTTTACGACGTTCCGCTAATACGGTCATTTCAAATTAATACAGTAATACGGTCACTGTGCTCCACTCAGTTTGTTTACATTCTATGTGAGATCCGTAAGCACAAAGTCTCTCCATTATGTCTTGAAACTCTAAAATTTCAAGTGTTTTTAAAAGTTATTTCATATTTTATATATACAGTGGACCCCCGGTTTGCGATATTAATCCGTTCCGGAGAGCTCATCATAAACCAAAATTATTGAAAAGCGAATCAATTTTCCCCATAAGAAATAATGGAAATCAAATTAATCCGTGCAAGACACCCAAAAGTCTGAAAAAAATTTTTTTTACCACATGAAATGTTAAGTTTATTGCACACAAACTGAAGAAGACATGCACAGTTTGTAGTACTCTACTAACAATAGAATACATGACACTTATGTTTAATAAAGATCTGGTGATGATTGATGGGATGGGAGGAGGAAAGTGTGTGGAAGTTATTGTTTAGAAGGGGAATCCCCTTCCATTAGGACTTGAAGTAGCAAGTCCTTTTCCAGCATTACTTCCCTTCTTCTTTTAATGCCACCAGGACCAGCTTGAGAGTCAATGGACCTCTGTCGCACAACATATCTGTCCATAGAGCTCTGTACCTCCTGTTCCTTTACGATTTGTCTAAAATGGGCCACAACATTGTCATTGTAATAGTCACCAGCATGGCTTGCAATAGCTGTGTTAGGGTGATTTTCATCCATAAAGGTTTGCAGTTCAACCCACTTTGCACACATTTCCTTAATTTTTGAAGTAGGCACAATGGATTCCACAACTGGCATAGGCTTCTCAGGGTTAGCCCCAAACCCTTCAAAACCTTTCTTAACCCTTTCAGAGTCCGTCCCGTAGATCTACGGCTTTACGTTCAGGGTCCAAACCATAGATCTACGCCAAAATTCTAGCGGTGTCAAATTTAGCGCAAGAAGGCTGGTAGGCCTACATCTGAGAGAATGGGTCTGGGTGGTCAGTGTGCACACCATAGAAAAAATCTGGATGCTCGCATGGCATTGTGGGAACACCGCCAAAGTAGCTTTGTTCATTGTGCCTGGCGGCAAGGAAGCTCTCACTCCTCACTCTCACTCTGGGTGAATTCTGACTCTCCTCTTCACAACTTACAGTTCTAAGACTGATGGAAGTGGAGATGAAGACGAATTCTAAGGTTTTGAACCATATGGTACCATTGTGCCATATGGTACAATGGTACCATATGGTATAATGGTGCCATGTCATACAATGGTATATGGTACAATGGTATCATATGGTACAATGTACCATATAGTACATTGTACCATATGGTACATTATACCATATGGTACAGGGTACAGGGACCCTAATGGAAATAAGTCTGTCTGACTTTTTTGGGTTATCCTAGGTTCTCCAAACATATGCTGCTAAGTATGATATTCTATGTAACTTTATTTGTGTATAACTAAATAAACTTACTTATGATGCCACATGCACTTGAGTAAGTTTATTCAGATGTACAGAAATACAATTACGTACATAGATTATCATACATAGCAGCATACGTATAAAATCCTAGGATAACCCAAAAAAGTCAGGGTGACTTATTTCCATAGTTATCCCTGTATCTGTACCATATGGTGTCCTGTACTGTATGGTACTCTGTACCATATGGTACCCTGTGCCATATGGTACCCTGTGCCATATGGTACCCTGTACCATATGGTACCCTGCACCATATGGTACCCTGCATCATATGTTATCCTGTACTGCATGGTACCTTATACCATATAGTACAATGTTCCATATGGTGCCCTGTAACATATGATACAGTGTACCATATGGTCAATAGGTGTTGGTGGCATGAGACACCAGCCAAGACTGAGTGAGTGGCGATGCAAGCTAGCTACTGACTCTCCAGTTTCCGAGACAAAGTGCTTTGTCATCCACCTCAAGGAACACGTCAAGTTCCTGTACACTTGCAAATATATAATAGAACATTACTAATATATAACATTTTTGCATATTTTTGTTGTAAACAACTATTGTAAACAAAATAATGAAAATATTAGTGTGTTTATTGTGTTGAATACAACAGTACCATATGGTACAATGAACCATATGGTATCATTGTACTGTATGGTACAATGTACCATATGGTACCATTGCATCATATGGTACCATATGGTACCATTACACCATATGGTACCAAGGTACCATTGCACCATATGGTACTATTGTATCATGTGCCATTGTACCATATTGTACCATATGGTACCATTGTATCATATGGTGTCATTGTACCATATGGTACCATTGCACCCTATAGCACCATTGTACCATATGGTACTATATGGTACTGCTGTATTCAACACAATAACCGCACTAGTATTTTCATCATTTTGTTTACAATAAACTTGTAAACAAGTTTTGTAAGCAATATAATGATAAACAAATTAGTGCAGTTATTGTGTTGAATACAATGAGTGTACACTTACACAATATACATTATATTGGTCTCACAGGCCACAAATGTTATTGGAAAAAGAAAAAAAATTAGAAAAGAAAAGAAAAAAGTATAAAAAACATAAAATAAAAAAATGGGATTTTGCGGAAGTCATGATGTTGCCGCCACCCGGTCATTTTGGGTCAACTTCCTGCCGCTGTATCTCGGTAAGTACTGATCAGAATTTTTTTTTTTTGTCTTATTACCTTCACAAAAATATACTCATTAATTCTGTAAGAAAAAATAATTTTTTTTTTTTTTTTTCAAAATTTCTTGGACACTGGAGCACCACTTCAGATTTTGGCCTTGGACCCTGAAGGGGTTAATTTGCATACTTTTTTTTTTTTTATTCGCCAGTATTCTCCCGGCCTGGGTCTTTTCCAAGTAGTGGTGACCCGGCCTTGGATCCGTATCTGGGGAGTGTCTCGAGACTTAAGTCTCCCACGGGAGGAGGTACAAGTACCTCCTCATCTTTGGGACCAAGTGTCCCCAGGCCTAGCCACATTCCCCGCCCTCATGGGGCTCGTAGGGAGAAGCTAGGCCTCTGGTCTACCATCTGCCCCACCCCAAAGGGGCTCGTGGGGATGGCAGTCTTGTGAGCTGCAGATGGTAGCAAGCTCAGGCCATTCAATTTCTATACTAATTCTCACCCTTTTTACCAAAGGGTTGGCACTAGAAGCTTTCTTGGGGCCCATGGTGACTTATTTTGCAGAAACAAGCACCAAAAATACTGTGATAATATGGAATGTAATGAATGTATCCATAGATGCGAGCACACTGGCTGGCTTGTAAACACTGGCACGCACGGCCACACGTGGACACGTCTCGGACCCCCGGTTCGCGATGCCATCGGTATCCGATAAATCCGGTATTCGATGCGTTATATCACAAAAAATTTGTCTCGGTTCCCGTTACAAAACCTGGTATACACGATTCGTCTGAGACGTGTCCACGTGTGGCCTGAACTGCCCCGTGTGTGCCAGTGTTTACAAGCCAGCCAGTGTGCTCGCATTTAAGGATACATTCGGTACATTCCATATTATCACAGTGTTTTTGATGCTTGTTTCTGCAAAATAAGTCACCATGGGCCCCAAGAAAACTTCTAGTGCCAACCCTTCAAGACCAAGGGTGCTAATGACTATTGAAATGAAGAAAGAGATAATTGCAAAGTACGAAAGTGGAGTGCGTGTGTCGGAGCTGGCCAGGTTGTATACAAAACCCCAATCAACCATCTCTACTATAGTGACCAGGAAAACGGCAATCAAGGAAGCTGTTGTTGCAAAAGGTGCAACTGTGATTACGAAACAGCGACCGCAAGTGTTAGAAAATGTTGAGAGACTGTTATTTGGTGTGGATAAGTGAAAAACAGATATCAGGAGATAGCATCTCTCAAGCAATCATTTGTGAAAAGGCTAGGCAGTTGCATGACAATTTGGTAAAGAATTGCCTGCAACTAGTGGAGATGTTAGTGAATTTAAGGCCAGCAAAGGTTGGTTTGAAAGATTTAAGAATCGTAATGGCATACATAGTGTGATTAGGCATGGTGAGGCTGCCGGTTCAGACCAAAAAGCAGCTGAAAAATATATGAAGGAATTCAAGGATTACATAGACAGTGAAGGCTTGAAACCTGAACAAGTGTTTAATTGCGACGAAACAGGCCTGTTTTGGAAGAAATTGCCAAGCAGGACCTACATTACTCAGGAGGAAAAGGCACTCCCAGGACATCTTCTGATGTGTGCCAATGCTAGTGGTGATTACAAAGTGAAGCCTTTATTGGTGTATCACTCTGAAACTCCCAGAGTGTTCAGGAAAAACAATGTCCTCAAGGCTAATTTGTGTGTGCTGTGGAGGGCAAACACTAAGGCATGGGTCACTAGGGACTTTTTCTATGACTGGTTACACCATGCATTTTCCCCCAATGTGAAAAATTACCTAATTGAAAAGAAATTAGACCTTAAGTGCCTCCTGGTATTAGACAATGCCTCTGGTCATCCTACAGACTTGGCAGAGCGACTTTCTGGGAGCATGAGCTTCATTAAGGACAAGTTTTTGCCTCCTAATACTACTACTCTCCTGCAGCCCATGGACCGGCAGGTCATTTCCAACTTCAAGAAACTGTACACAAAAGCTATGTTTGAAAGGTGCTTTGAAGTAACCACAGACACACTATTGACTCTAAAGGAGTTTTGGAAGGATCACTTTAACCCTTTCAGGGTCCGTCCCGTAGATCTATGGCTTTACGTTCAGGGTCCAAACCGTAGATCTACGTCATGAGCTCAGCTCACTCTGATAAACTGTGAGTGGTACATTTGGGCCTAGATATGAGAGAATACATCTATGTAGTATGTGTGCACCACATAAAACAGATCCTGCAGCACACTGTGTATAATGAGAGAAAAAACTGAAATCATGATTTTTTGATTAAAACAGCGACTTTGCAGTGTTTTTTCGTATGTTTTTTATAGTTGTATTGCGATTTCTTGGTCTCATTTGATAGAATGGAAGACATATTACAGAAATAGAGATGATTTTGATTGGTTTTAGCACTGGAAATGGCTTGAAACTGAGCTCAAAATAGCAGAAATGTTAAATTTTTGCCGATATTCAAGAGTAAACAAACGACCTCACATGTCTAATACACGCCAGCTGGTGGGTCTAATATGCATTCACAAATATGGTGATGATATTTATACAATTATTACAGTATTGCATAACAGTAAATCTTCTATTTTTTGTTGTGAATAAAAATTCATTATGTGAATAAAAAATAAAAATCAAATTTATTTGTAAAGCCTCAAAACGTAACTAATGAACAGAGGAAATGTTAGTTTAGTTCCAGAAATACCTACATTGTTTATTCTGGACCCTATTTTGAAATTGGAATATTTTGAACTTTGTGTTAAGTTGGCCAAATTAACAATTTCCGATCACTTTAATTTGTAGTTGAAACAGTTGACTTGGCGATTTCTTGTGCTCAATCGATAGAATAGAAGTAATACTAGTGAAATAGCTAAGAATTTGGTTGACTGGAATAATGTAATTGGCCTAAAATGGGAGTCAAAGTCGGCAAAATTGCCAATTCGTAAATAATGCTGACACATCAAAATTTGCGAGAGCATAATTTCGTCAGTTTTCCATCAAATTTCGTACTTTTTGTTTTATTACCTTCACAAAAAGATTCTCTACCATTTCATAAGAAAAAATAACAAATTTTTTTTTTTTTTAAATTCTCGGACACTTGGGCACCACTTCAGATTTGGGCCTTGGACCCTGAAGGGGTTAATATCCTCAATTGTGTAACCTTATAGGTAAGGCTTGGGAGGGAGTGACTAAGAGGACCTTGAACTCTGCCTGGAAAAAACTGTGGCCAGAATGTGTAGACAAAAGGGATTTCGAAGGGTTTGAGGCTAACCCTGAGAAGCCTATGCCAGTTGAGGAATCCATTGTGGCATTGGGTAAGTCCTTGGGGTTGGAAGTTAGTGGGGAGGATGTGGAAGAGTTGGTGGAGGAGGACAATGATGAACTAACCACTGATGAGCTGCTAGATCATCTTCAACAGCAAGAGGCCAGACCTGAGGAAACTGCTTCGGAGGAGGGGATGGAGAAAGTGAAGAAGTTGCTACTTCAAAGATTAGGGAAATGTGTGCAAAGTGGCTTGAAGTGCAAAGCTTTTTTTGATGAAAATCACCCTTAGACAGCTACTGCAAGCCGTGTTGGCAACCTGTGCAATGACACTGTTGTGAACCACTTTAGGAAAGTCACAAAGGAACGAGAGGTACAGGCCTCTATGGACAGATATGTTATGCGACAGAAGTCCAGTGACTCTCAAGCTGGTCCTAGTGGCATTAAAAGAAGAAGGGAAGTAACCCCGGAAATGGACTTGCTACCTCAAGTCCTAATGGAGGGGGATTCCCCTTCTAAACAATAGGTTCGACCCTCTCCCCTCCTCCCATCCCATCAGTCATCACCAAGTGTAAGTGTCATGTATTCTATTGTTAGTAGAGTACATTCTACAAACTGTGCATGTCTTCTTCAGTTTGTGTGCATTAAACTTAATATTTCATGTGGTAAGTTTTTTTTTTCATACTTTTGGGTGTCTTGCACGGATTAATTTGATTTCCATTATTTCTTATGGGGAAAATTGATTCGCTTTCCGATATTTTTGGTTTACGATGAGCTCTCAGGAACGGATTAACCCTTTGACTGTTTCAGGCCTCTTTCTGAAACTGTCATTCTATGTCGATAAATTTAAAAAAAAAAAAAAAATTATTTTTTCTTATGAAATGATAGAGAATCTTTTCCCGATGGTAATGACACCAAAAGTTCGAAATTTGGTCGAAAACTCATGGAATTGCGCTCCCGCGAAGTTAGCGGTCTCGGCGACATATGCGTATCGGCGATTTTGCTGACTTTGAGCCCTATTTTCAGCCAATTCCGTTGTTCCAGTTGACCAAACTTATAGCTATTTCTTTAGAACTCCATTTTATCTATCAGCTGAGTACAAGAAACCTCCCATTTACCAATTTGGACTACCCAATATGGTGGTCAGAAATTGGCAATTTGGCCAATTTCACACAAACTAAAAAAGATGCCAATTTCAAAATAGGGTCCAGAATAAAAAAGGTAGACATTCTTGGCACTAAAATAACATATCCTCTGTTCATTAGTCACATCTCTGGGCCCCTCTTATATTATTATTGCTTTCTATTTTGATTTTTTATTCATTCAAAAAAATACAAAATTTACTGTTATGCAGACTACTGCATTACTGTAAAAATGGTATAAATAATATCAGTGCACTAGTGAAAGAATATTAGACTCCTCAGTTGACGTGTATTGGATGTGTGGTGTGATTTGTTTTCTCCTGAACATTGGTAAAAATCGAACATTTCCGCTACTTTATGCTCAGTTTCAAGGTCGTTTTCATCGTGAAAGTAATGAAAATCATCTCTATTTCTGTAATATGTTTTCCATTTTATCACCTAAGACCATGAAAATGCAAATATATCAATAAATATTATACGAAAATACACCTCAAAGTCGGCGTTTTAATCCAAAAAAAACGATCAGTTTTTTTTTTCTCATTACGCACTAAGTGTTGCAGGATTTTTTTATGTGGTGCACACTGACCACACAGACCCATTCTCTCACATGTGAGCCTACCAGCTTTCTTCTGCTTGATTTGAAGCCGCTAGAATTATTGAGTATATACACGTCAGAAACAGTGGCGCATAAGACGTATTTATACGGCGTAAACAGTCAAAGAGTTAATATCGCAAACTGGGGATCCACTGTACTGGGTTTTTTAATGGGAACCGAGGCAAAATTTTTGAGTTAAAATATATCGAATACCGGATTTATCGGATACCGATGCCATCACAAACTGGGGGTCCACTGTACTCTGATAATTATACTTATGTATACCTGTACCTAAATAAACTTGCACACTGTGCTGGCATGCAGGTACACATTAAAATCAGTAAGAGTGTCTTATGTCTTGAGACACCATATTAGTAACGATGATGATGATAATAATCACAGAATCTCATTAATTGTCGTATATTACGTTAATATGCATATTTTCATACACACCACTCTTGATTTCTTACAATAAATGCTACTCACGTCTGACCCTATGTTAAGACTACAAATATTTTAAGATAAGTAATGAGTGAACTGTACAGTGGACCCTCGACCAACGATGGCATCGTATAAAGTTAAATCTGACTAGCGATACAGTTTAATGCAAAAATTTTGCCTCGACTAGCGCTAAAAAGCTCGACCAACGCAATTCGTTCCATTCGAGACGCGTCCACATGTGGCCTGGGTGCGCCTCACTTGTCCCGTGGGTGTCAGTGTTTACAAGCCAGCCACTGCGGTCGCATCCAAACATACAGTCGGAACATTTCATATCACAGCGTTTTTAGTGATTGCACCTGCAAAATAAGTCACCATGGGCCCCAAGAAAGCTTCTAGTACCAACCCTGGGATAAAAAGGGTGAGAATTAGTATGGAAATTAAGAAAGATTTGGAAGGGTTTGGGGTTAACCCTGAGATGCCTATGCCAGTTGTGGAATCCATTGTGCCTGCTTAAAAGATTAAGGAAATGTGTGCAAAGTGGGTTGAACTGCAAACCTTTATGGATGAAAATCGCCCTAACACAGCTATTGCAAGCCGTGCTGGTGACTATTACAATGACAATGTTATGGCCCATTTTAGACAAATCTTAAAGGAACGGGAGATACAGAGCTCTATGGACAGATATGTTGTGTAACAGAGGTCCAGTGACTCTCAAGCTGGTCCTAGTGGCATTAAAAGAAGAAGGGAAGTAACCCCAGAAAAGGACTTGACACCTCAAGTCCTAATGGAAGGGGATTCCCCTTCTAAACACTAACACCATCTACACACTCCCCTCCTCCCATCCCATCAGTCATCACCAGATCTTCAATAAAGGTAAGTGTCATGTAATTGTACATGTCTTCTTCACTTTGTGTGTATTAAACTTAATATTTCATGTGGTAAAAAATTTTTTTTTTCAATACTTTGGGGTGTCAGGAACAGATTAATTTAATTTCCATTATTCCTTATGGGGAAAATTAACTCGACTAACGATAATTTTGACTAATGATGAGCTCTCAGGAACGGATTAATATCGTTGGTCGAGGGTCCACTGTATATGCATTTCATCGCTCTGGGATGCTTAAATGTCATAGAATATTGTGTGGGTGGAATGGCCTGGTATGGTACCTGGCTGATTACCATACATACTACTCATCTCACCCTAGATTAAGACTATAAATATTTTAAGGTAAGTAATGAGTGTACTAGATGTATATTTTACTTTTTTATTGTTTTTTAATGCCTAGTTCTATTGCTAACTTAATATATGTTAGTGTAAACGTGTTATCTAATATTTATATGTATTTATTAGCGGAAAAAAGGTGTTCCACTTTACGGCAATTTCCGCTTTACAGCGGTAGCCTGGAGCCTAACTTGCCATATAAGTGGGGCCCTACTGTATAATCGAATCAGATCGAGTGAAATCAATGATTTGTAGTGCAGGAACAGATCATATGGTCATTAGATGAGTTACTGTGCATTCAAGAGAATGGAGTATTCTATTAGGTAATGTAGTTAAAAAAAACATAGTTTGATCAGGCCACGGGTTATACATTTATGAGATACAGTTATTCAGTATTTATTTAGTTGTGGGTGAGTAAGTGGTTTTTAAGAAGAGTCTTGATTTGATACACAGACAGTATTTCTTTTATATTCACAGGTAATGAATTTCAAATTTTTGGGCCTTTTATGTACATTGAGTTTTTACATAGTGTGAGATGGACATGGGGAACATCAAAGAGTGATCTGTGCCTTGTGTTATTGTTACAAAAAACGGGATTCTAAAAGCTTAGAGATCTCCAGTGAATACTAGAAAGGACTGCCCTTCTAGCATCTAGCCTGTTACTGGGTTTTCGTAACAAGTAGTCAGTATCCTTGTCCAATTATCCATTAGAATTCAGTATGAATTATTAGTGCTTCAGGATTACAACTGGTAGGCTACTATCTAGAGAAATTAAAATTTAATAAATTTATTAAGTTGTCTAGGCGTATATCAAATTAAATTAAATTAATCACAATAATCAAAATATTAATCACTTCTCTCATGTACAGTATTATTGTGCTGAAAGAACATATCACATTTATAATTCTTAAGTACCGTCTGGTACATTAGCATTTAATAAGATATTACAAATATGTACAAGTAAGTCTGTGTGTATGTGTGTAAGTGCTCTAAGTAGTTCGCTATGTCTCACGACTCGACTAGACTTAACCCTTTGAGGGTTTTGGTCGTACTAGTACGTCTTACGCGTAGGGGTTTTTGACGTACTAGTACTCATAAATTCTAGCGGCCTCAAATCTAGTGGGAGAAAGCTGGTAGGCCTTCATATGAAAGAATGGGTCTATGTGGTCAGTGTGCACAGTCTAAAAAAAATCCTGCAGCACACAGTGCATAATGAGAAAAAAAAAACTTTGACCATTTTTTTTAATAAATCAGCGACTTTGCAGTGTATTTTCGTATGGTATTTATTGTTGTATTCTAGTTTTCTTGGTCTCATTTTATAGAATGGAAGACATATTACAGAAATTGAGATGATTTTGACTGGTTTTACAATGTAAGGTGCCTTGAAATTGAGCTCAAAGTAGCAGAAATGTTCGATTTTTACCAAACTTCAAAAGTAAACAAATCGTGCCAAGCGTGCAATACACGTCAACTGGTGCGTCTAATATTCTTTTACAAGTGCACCAATAATATTTATACCATTTTTTACACTAATGCAGTAGTCTGCATAACAGTAAATCTTATATTTTTTGTGAGAATAAAAATTCAAAGTGGAAAGCAAAAGAATATAAGAGGGGCCTTGAGACGTGACTAATGACTAGAGGAAATGTCATTTTAGTGCCAGGAATGTCTTTCTTGTTTATTCTGGACCCTATTCCGAAATTGGCATCTTTTGAAATTTGCGTGAAATTGGCAAAATTGCTAAATTCTGACCACTGTACTGGATAGTTGAATTTATAAATGGGTGGTTTCTTGCACTCATTCGATAGAAAAAATGGAGTTCTAGCGGAATATTCATGTTTTTTGTCGACTAGTACAGTGAAATTGGCCGAAAATGGGGCTCAAAGTGGGCAAAATCGCCGATGCGTAAACATCGCCGAGACCGCTAACTTTGCGAGAGCATAACTCCGTAAGTTTTCGATCAAATTTCAAACTTTTGGTGTCTTTATGATCGGGAAAAGATTCTCTATCTTTTCATAAGAGAAAATAATTTTTTTTTTTTTTTAAATTTGGCCGACCCTGAGAACGAGTTTCGGAGAGGGCCTGTCGACCCTCAAAGGGTTAAACAAGTGACTGACAAAGTCCTCAAATAAACTAACTTCTTGACCAACCAGCAATCAGAACAGTCTGCCTGAACAATAAAAAGAATGCTAAGCCCAATAGCAATATAACAAACAACTGCGACACAGAATCAGGAACAAGGAGATAATATAATGACAATAAGTAGGGACCATCTGCAGATCCTCCACAAAAGTCACAAAACTCCCATACTACTGAATCTAAGTTCAGCATAAGAAAATCCCCGACTGTGATAATACACAGATACCAGTACAAGTTAGGTCAGAAGCTACAGCTCAGGACCTGAGTTGCTCAGAGTGTCTTTGAGACACACAACCTCAGTACAACTTCGAAAATCACTAAGTCTATCCAAAGTTCTGTGAACAGAGTCTCCAGAGCTAACAAGAATAATGAGACAAGAGACAATCTTCCAACAAGGGCCAATAAGGGAGATTTAGGCACTTGTATAGAATACATCCAACCACCAAGCGAGTCTAGACCAGACTGAATACTTCAGGCGAGGTGAGGACACCCTCCCCTCGATCACGTGATAGCTCCGTGGACGGCTGCTGCTCAGTAACAACGAGAAGCCGGCAGGGAAACGAGCCACAAGTGATAACTACAGTAGTTAGACAATCAAGACTTGAACTTTGAGCACATAATATGTGTTACATCCTACCTATCAACAGGTAACTAAGTCAAATAATATAAAGCAATATATTTACAATTTAGCTATTATCGCAAATATAAGCAATATAAAATTATATGAAAAGGTAATATACATGTAATATATATACATACATTGCAACCCATTCAGGAGTTGCAACACCCCCAACACGACAAACGGTCGCACTGGGAGTTGCATTAATGTCTTTCACATTATTACTGATTACTCATATCAATACAATTTAATATAAACATTAATCAGAGTCACTCTTGTGCCAAGCACTTCTATAATTTAACAGTGTCTGTTTCACTATAAGTTATGCCCCTAGTACTAGGGCAGTACACAGTATCGTATCTCTGCATTCTCCTGGTTATGTACATCAGTGTAGAGACAGGATAGCGTAGACAAGCATGGCACGTTGAGGCTCGATCATAGTAGAGGAGACTGCATTCCACTCTTAAGTAGTGGTTGTGGAATGCTATGCAGTATGGACATCTGAGTATGAAACAGCTTAAGGTGTGTAGTGAGGGGGGGGGGTCTGCGGCAGGACCGTGTTCTGTCACGCAGTACATCGCCCACACAACACTACCCACTCATCACTCAGCTTCTGTCTCCTCCTCATACACATCATCACTACTGTGAATATATAAATATAATAATTAGACATGACATGAGTATACATAGTTAATATGGGCTGGAGGGATTACATTACTTACTGAATTTGACATAGCAAGTAACAAAAGATATTTGGGCATTAAAATTACATTAATTTAATGTAACTGATAATTATTAAGGACATGACAGAGCGTCAGCAATTACATTACAATGACCACTTATGTGTTTTATACTAATAGAATAAGGTTGGATTCTGAGTGCCCACCTCATGATCCTAGCATTCTTACTCTTCATAGTATTTATATAAGTGAGTGGATTGTGGTCTGAAAAAACGTTAATTTTAAATGGGGAAGTGCCCAAATACATGTCAAAATGTTCCAAGGACACCACAAGAGCTAGAGCCTCTTTCTCAATAGTGGCATAATTTTTCTGGTGTCGTTTAAGTTTAGATGAATAGTAACATATAGGATGGAGAATATCAGTGGATGTTGACTGTTGGAGCAGCACAACACCCACTGCATAACACCTCGCATCTATATGTAAAAAGAAGGGAAGATTGAAATTAGGACTCCTCACAAGAACAGAGGAAAGCAGATGCTTCAACCTTTTGAACAAATCTGAACAATCACTAGTCCAGATGAACTGAACTTTGCTACTAGTGAACATAGTGAGAGGTGTAGGTGGAGGTGTGTGTGCTGGCTTGCCTGTCACTTGACACACGTGGCAACGTCGCACATGATCAGCTACTGTTTCCTTCATCTTTGGCCAAGTAAAATGTTTTGCCAGTTTACCGAGTGTCTTCTTGACACCCAAATGTCCTCCTATGGGACTATAGTGAGCAAAATCAATGGCTTGTTCACGAAATGTAACTGGTAACACTACGAGATGCTTGACTGTGGTGGAAACACTATCAGCTGATAACTTACATGTATTTTTCTCCATCAGTACACCGTTACTATAATAGTAACAATTATCGAGATCCTTTGCTTCACTCTCAGTAACTGCTATATCTCTCAGTCTTTCCAGTGACTGATCAACAAACTGATCCTTGATTAAATCATCATGAGTTAGAAATTTAACGTCAGTTGTGTCCTGACTAGGTTGATGACAGGGGGGAGTCAATGTTAATGATCCTGGGCACAGAGCGTCACTAAACAACATATTCAAGCCCAAATCTTTGTCATCCACTAACTCAACAGGAGACAAGGATGGTTGTTGAATCTTTGACATTGCTCTAGTAATTGCGCTGAGAGGAAATAAAATAGGTTTCTCTTTACAAGCTTCAATGACATAATTATCATCAGTGTTATTATCAATCACAAGTGGTTCCTTACATATACCAGCATGAAGGATATCATTCCCTATCAACAAGTCTACTGACCTGATGGGAAATACACCACTGGATATACCCACTGAAATAAAACCAGTATAATAACTTAGTTTCAATATAAACTTTGTGCAAAGGTACTTTTATAACAGCCCCACCATAGGCTTCTAACAATTCATCTATCTTGCAATAGGTATCATCAGTTATGAGCAGTACATCTTCTCTTAATAACGTGAGATAACTGCCAGTGTCTCTGAAAGTAACTATCTCAGTTAGATGTGATTCGTCAAATCCTACTTTACCTCTCGAAAAGTAAGGACTCATCGCTGAACAGATCTTTTCGTCAGATACACTTTCTGACGCTAGTCATCTGTCCTGAGTAATATTATCTAAAACAGTAGGATCAGAGGTATTACTAGGATTTTGGTGCCTTTGTTGCTCGGAAGAGGATACGACTTGAGTGGGGGCGCCAGCCGCACGACTGTTTCTCGTAGCTCTTTCCAACTTATAGCAATACTCTCTTGCATGTCCTTTTCTGTTACAATAGGTACATTTAACTTTCTTCTTCTTGATATCAAATTTCTGTCTAGCCACAGAGACAGATTCAGGATTGTGAGTTTTCCTGGTAAAGGTACGAGAAGTTACAGTAGCAGGTACATCAGGCCAGCAATGAGCAGCTGATTTAAGTTGCCAACTTCTAGGACAATTTTTAGTTACCTTGTTTCTCTGTGTTTTAGTACGTACAAGTTTGTGAGAAATCTCGTAATTGTCTGCTAATGCTGCAGTTTCCAGAATATCCGAGGTAGTATGATCGATCAGATATTCTTGTATGTCAGCAGACATACAGTTGTTAAACTCTTCATGTAGTAACAACTGAACAAGGCTGTCGTAGTTGTTACACTTGGCAGACCTACACCACCTCTCAATTGCAACTTACTTTTCATGAGCAAACTCTACACAAGTTTGATCTTGTCGTTGTTGTAACGTACAAAATGCATGTTGATAACTTACAGGCAACAAGTTATATGTCTCTAGAATAGTTTGTTTGACAGCGTCATAACTAATGTACTTGGCAAATGGTAAAGCAGCAGTACAAGTTTGAGCTCTTCCTGTCAAAGTTGTGTGCAACAAGGTAGCCCAGTGCTTACGTGGCCAGTTCATAGCACATGCCTGGTTCTCAAACACATCAAAATAGGTGTCTAAGTCACTCTCAAAAAATTTAGGAACCATGGATGCAGCTTTCTGCACTTTAAATGTGTCCTGTGATCTATCAGCCTGTTGTCTTCCCAGACGAACATTTTCTCTCTGGAAATCTTCTTCGTTCAATTTCCTCTGTGCCTCTATTTGTGCAGTCTGCAACATAATGAGACGTTCTAACCTCTCAAACTGTTCCTGAGAGATAGGACCAGTAGGTAATGGAGGAGTAAGGAAATTAACATGTCTTTCTGGACTGTCCTTAGGTCGGGCACCTCGTTCAGGCGTCTCTAGAGAGTCTAGATCTGGTCTAGGATAAGTAGATACAGGTGTAGCATACACGGTACTAGTATGAGGCTGTGTCAAGCTAACAGTTAGGAGGGAAGGCGTGAGCGAGAACTGAGCTACACTAGGCTCAGACACTAGGCTCACTTCTGCCTTAGTTGCTCTTTCGTCTTCATCAAATAGAGTCATACTTCCTAATTGTGACACTAGGCTTTCTGAATCTGAATCATAATCAGACATCTCTGTATGAGCAGGAAACAATATATCTTTAATTAACGCTCTGACAGTTTCTGCGGTGTAATTCCTGTTATACATCACACCGAGATATTTGGCTACTCGCCAACACGTCTGAAGTTTTAATGTACTCAACTCAGACAAAGTCAGAGTATCAATTAACTGTTTCACTTTGGCATACATCACGAAAATAAATGTACTACGAGAGAGTGATTATGGGAAACTATAATCCTAATAGGAATTTTAATGTTGGTCGTCTTAGAGTTAGAGCTCATTAACAGTATTTCCATCTCCTTGGATCAAGAGACTCAGTCAAGTACATACATCCATGTAGTATGTTGTACAAGACTAAACTCAAAGTCTTCAGATTAGGAAAGTACTCAAAGTGTTTGATCATAGAGTTACTAGTATGACAAACTGGACAATTTCTCCAACACCTTGGATCAAGAGCATCCCAGACAGGCCCCCATTTGTTACAAAAAATGCGATTCTAAAAGCTTAGAGATCTCCAGTGAATACTAGAAAGGACTGCCCTTCTAGCATCCAGCCTGTTACTGGGTTTTCGTAACAAGTAGTCAGTATCCTTGTCCAATTATCCATTAGAATTCAGTATGAATTATTAGTGCTTCAGGATTACAACTGGTAGGCTACTAACTAGAGAAATTAAAATTTAATAAATTTATTAAGTTGTCTAGGCATATATCAAATTAAATTAAATTAATCACAATAATCAAAATATTAATCACTTCTCTCGTGTACAGTATTATTGTGCTGAAAGCACATATCACATTTATAATTCTTAAGTACCGTCTGGTACATTAGCATTTAATAAGATATTACAAATATGTACAAGTAAGTCTGTGTGTATGTGTGTAAGTGCTCTAAGTAGTTTGCTATGTCTCACGACTCGACTAGATTTAAACAAGTGACTGACAAAGTCCTCAAATAAACTAACTTCTTGACCAACCGGCAATCAGAACAGTCTGTTTGAATAATAAAAAGAATGCTAAGCCCAATAGCAATATAACAAACAACTGCGACACAGAATCAGGAACAAGGAGATAATATAACGACACTAGTAGGGACCATCTGCAGATCCTCTACAAAAGTCACAAAACTCCCATACTACTGAATCTAAGTTCAGCATAAGAAAATCCCCGACTGTGATAATACACAGATACCAGTACAAGTTAGGTCAGAAGCTACAGCTCAGGACCTGAGTTGCTCAGAGTGTCTTTGAGACACACAACCTCAGTACAACGTCGAAAATCACTAAGTCTATCCAAAGTTCTGTGAACAGAGTCTCCAGAACTAATAAGAATAATGAGACAAGAGACGATCTTCCAACAAGGGCCAATAAGGGAGATTTAGGCACTTGTATAGAATACATCCAACCACCAAGCGAGTCTAGACCAGACTGAATACTTCAGGCGAGGTGAGGACACCCCCCCTCGATCACGTGATAGCTTCGTGGACAGCTGCTGCTCAGTAACAATGAGAAGCTGGCAGGGAAACGAGCCACAAGCGATAATTACAGTAGTTAGACAATCAAGACTTGAACTTTGAGCACATAATATGTGTTACATCCTACCTATCAACAGGTAACTAAGTCAAATAATAATATAAAGCAATATATTTACAATTTAGCTATTACCGCAAATATAAGCAATTTAAAATTATATGAAAAGGTAATATACATGTAATATATATACATACATTGCAACCCATTCAGGGGTTGCAACAGTTATGGTCATGTATTCTGTTCATTTACCAATGCTCGGACTTATGACAGGCTCTCTGACCAGTATTCATACCTAAATAATGTATATTGGAGCTGATTTCTGCTATTTTATTTATTTCAATATACAGTGCACTACTGTATAAACATTTAAAAATATACCAGAAATGTTATAAATGGTACAAAGGTAACATTAACCATTTGACTGTTTCGGTCGTATATATACATCTTATGAGCCACCGTGTTTAACGTATTAATATGCATAAATTCTAGCGGCTTCAAATCAAGTGGGAGAAAGCTGGTAGGCCTACATGTGAGAGAATGGGTCTGTATGGTGGGTGTGCGCCCTGTGAAAAAAATTGGGGACTCGGTGGTGCATTGTGGGAACGCCATCTTGGAAGTCCATTTTCACCATGCCTCGCGGTAAGAAGTACCTCACTCCTCGGCGGATTGGAGGTCTTTTGTTCCCAAGTGATAGCTCTAACAGTGATGAAAGTGCCAGTGAAAGTGAATTTCATTGTTTTGGAGAGGGTGTGACTGAAAGTTGCGCCCAGAATAACGTAATTAGTGATGAAAATCCAGATGACCCACAACCTTCCACCTCTGGTGCTGGGCCATCTCTTTCACGTTCACCTGTACCAGGACGAAAGAGGAAACTATTTGCCCGTGTACAAGACTCAGATGTGAGCAGTGAAAGTGATAGTTATTTCCAAGCTATTGAAAGCAGTTCTAGTTGCGGCAGTGAGGGTGAATATTCTCCAGTGAAGCGGCAGTATGTATGACGCAGCATGCATTCTGGTAGTGTGCCATATGCTGTTCCAAGGGGAAGGAGTAAATCTTGGAGTACATCCCGTGGCCCTACACCATGAAATGATAGTGAAGATGACGATATTGTTACAGTGGGAATGAATGATGTGTGTGGGGCAACAAGTGGTGGTGGTGGCGACATGAGTCATGTGGCACCAGCAGCGGGCCATGCTACTGCCCATGCTGCTAACTCAGCACAGCCACAACCAACCTTTACCACCCCCACACTCCCACAACATCCACAACCACAACCTGCACAACCACAACCTTCACAACCACAACTACCTGTAAATATCCAGTACCCACCAGGATTGGCAGCAAGGTGACAATTTTGTTCCCAATCCCCAACACTTTGATGAAATACAAGTGAAATATGGCCATCATGTACACTTGGGAACAATGCCACTGAACTGGAATGCTTTCAGTTATTCTTCAATGAACTTCTGATGGACATTATTGTCAGGGAAAGCAATACATACTTCGAGTACACCATGGCATACACAATTCTTTCACCAAGGTCATGGCTACACCAGTGGAAGGACACAACTGTGGCAGAGATGTATCTGTTCTTTTCCACAATAATGCTTATGCCACATGTGTATAAGCACAGTGTCAACACATACTAGTCGACAGACCGCCTGATTTCAGCCCTAGCTTTCAGTGACATTATACCAGTGAATCGATTTTTGCTACTGTTACGTATGCTACACTTTTCAGACAAAACAAGGCCTGACAGAAGCGACAGGTTATATAAGATCAGGAATGTGTTCGTGTACCTGAAACAAAAGTGCTGTATGTATTTTTATCCCTTCAGGAAGCTTGTTATTGATGAGTCTTTGATTTTGTTCAAAGGCAGACTTTCATTCAAGCAGTATAAACCAAGCAAGAGGAAACGCTTTGGTATAAAGTTATTTGTACTGTGCGATTGCAAAAGTGGTATGGTTTTGGATATAATTGTGTACACTGGCAGTAATACATTGCAAGATATCAGCAAGTTACTGGGTATCTCTGGTGATGTGGTTAGAACAATGATGGAACCATATCTTGGTAATGGGCATATTTTATATACTGATATAACTGGTACACAAGCCCTTTACTCACTGATTTCTTGCGACTAAACATGACAGATATTGTGGCACAGTGCGTGGAAATCATAGACATATGCCTAAGTTCGACACAGGTACTCATAGAGGTGAAGTTCAGGTGTTTGCTGCCAATAACATCATGGTATTTTGGTGGCATGACAAACGTGATGTCACATTGTTGACATCAGTTCACCGACATGAAATGGTAGACACTGGCAAGCAGAATAGAGACCAATGAATCCATCATAAAGCCTGCAGCTGTGATGGACTACAATCTCAGTATGCACTTAGTGGACAAATGTGACATGTAGATTGGGTTTGCTTATTGTGTTCGCAAGAGTTATAAGTGGTACATAAAACTCTTTTTTCCATCTTGACATTTCCATGCTAAATGCTTATAATATCTATAGGTTGAAGACCAACAACAAACCCAAATATGGTGTATTTTGTTTGTCAGTTATCGGACAAATAATATTCAAGTACCAAGGAACAACACTTGCAATAGACCAGCGCCCACGAAATTACCAACACATGCCATCTCGTCTGAGGCCTGGTGATCAGTACCCCATACCTCTGCCTCCTACTGCTTTCAAGAAAAATGCTCAGAAGAGGTGTTATGTCTGTGCGCATACCACAGAATGCCCACAAAAATGCAGAGACACTTGTTTGATGTGGAGGAGTGTAAAACACCATCGTGCATGCACCCATGTTTCAAAGAATTCCACAAGCAGTAGCAGTTCTACGGAAGTGTCCAGTGATTGTACATATGTATATATATTATAGAACAAAAGTTTTTTTTTTTTTCCAACAAACCGGCCGTATCCCACCAAGGCAGGGTGGCCCAAAAAGAAAAACGAAAGTTTCTCTTTTTAAATTTGGTAATTTATACAGAAGAAAAGGTTACTAGCCCCTTGCTCCCAGCATTTTAGTCGCCTCTTACAACATGCATAGCTTACGGAGGAAGAATTCTGTTCCACTTCCCCATGGAGATAAGAGGAAATAAACAAGAACAAGAACTAGAAAGAAAATAGAAGAAAACCCAGAGGGGTGTGTGTATATATATGCTTGTACATGTATGTGTAGTGTGACCTAAGTGTAAGTAGAAGTAGCAAGATGTACCTGAAATCTTGCATGTTTAAGAGACAGAAAAAAGGACACCAGCAATCCTACCATCATGTAAAATGATTACAGGCTTTCATTTTACACTCACTTGGCAGGATGGTAGTACCTCCCTGCGCTGTTGCTGTCTACCAACCTACTACCTATAAGAACAATAGTTATAAACTTAATTTCTTTCAACACACTGGCCATATCCCACCGAGGCAGGGTGCCTCAAAAGGAAAAACACAAGTTCCTCCTTTTACATTTAGTAATATATACAGGAGAAGGGGTTACTAGCCCCTTGCTCCTGAATAGTTATAAAAATTTTTTTATATTGTTTGTGTAAACAAGTTTTGTAAACAATATGATGATACTAGTGTTTTTGCTATAATTGTGTTACATTCAACGAATGTATATATGAACATTGCACTACACTTTGGTCTCACAGGCCACATAAGTTATGTGAAAAAATAAAATAGTGAAAAAAGCAAGAAACCTTCAAATGCAAGTAAACCAAACTTTACTGAGTGAGTGGCATTTGCCGCTGTTGCCATATGCAGCTCATTTTCTGCCAGCTTTACGCCTCTATATCTCGGTAAGTATTGATCGCAAAAAAAAATTTGGGGGCTTAAAACAATCAGAAAATTAATCTTTACATTTTCATAAGAAAACAACTTTTTTTTTTTCGAATATTTTTCGACACCAGGAGACACTTCAGGATTTGAGGTTGCGACAGTCAAAGGGTTAAAACAATATCAAAGATGGTTGACACAAACTCACAACCATTATAGTATGCTCCTCGCTTAGTGATGAATTCGTTTAGCGACATGGTCTTAGGAACAGAACCCTGTTGTTAAGTGAGGAGAGGCTGTACTTAATCACTAGTCTAAAATGAGTTCCAGCAAGATAGATGTGAGTTTGGTCTACTGGAACAATGGAATTGGCCCAAAATAGGGCTCGAAATAGGCAAAATCGGCGGTGCATAAATATTGCCAAGATTGCTAACTTTGTGATAGCGTAATTCCGTAAGTTTTATATCAAGTTTCATACTTTTGGTTTCATTACCTTCACAAGATGAACAGCAAGAGCTCAAAAGATGTTTACAGCACTCATGTTAGTTTCTATATTGACTGAGACCCATGCTGTGGACTCTTGTCTGGTGATCACGTGATCCAAGCGTTGTTGGTCAACAACAAAGACCATATACAAAAACCAAGACCAAATTCCTTGTTCAAAAACTGATTTGTTTGACATCTAGTCTGTTCGACAACTGAGGTTCCACTGTATATGAACTGATGCAAATAAATATTTTTTTCTAATTTCTTTTGGTTGCTTTAGTCTCCTCACACTATGTACAAGGAATCACATAATACAGGTCTCCCTCAACATTCGCGAGGGTTAGGGGATCAAGAGCCTCGCGAATGTTGAAAAACCGTGAATGTTTGGTGCCCCAATATATTGTAGGGAAATATATTACAATACTGCTTCCTTAACTTGTTGAACCATGAATAATCATAAAATACATGAAAACGTTGTAAATTGTACTAAATATATACATGTTATGCTTTAATAACGTATGTTATTTAATAACATGTATGCTAACAACATGTATGTTGTTAAATACCACAGACTCCACCACTGCGAGTCCCTACTACCCTCCCTCCGACCCCCGCAACTAGCAGCCAGCCCTCCCACCACTCAGTGTGGTGAGTGTTTTGTTTGTTCATTATTTGCTATTAAACTACAGAATAAATAATGTAAACTCATTCATGACTGCATATTGGAATGGCTATTAGGAAAGGTATTAGACGGTGACATCATGTGTTTACTCTTGAACACAGCAAAGAATCGAACATTTCTGCTATTGCTAATAATAACAATAGTAATAATAATAATAATAATAATAATAATAATAATAATAATAATAATAATAATAAATACGATATAATTGAAGAAGGAAATTGTACAAAAATACGAGGGAGTGGTTGACACATCGTCAGTGTGACTTTGTTTATGCTGGAGAGAACATTAGTCTCCCTGCTCTTCCAAACATTTCACAATAATTCAGCGGTTGAGGCAGTGGTATTTAATAACATATATGATATAAATAATAATAGTACATGTTATTATTAATAACATGTATTATTATTAACATGCATGTATTTAATAACATATATGTTATAAATAATAATAGTACATATTATTAATAACATGTATTATTATTAACATGTATGTTATTAAATACCATTGCCTCAATCACTGCCTCTAACACTCCAGTCACACTCAGTCTACAAGCACCAAACACAATGAATTATTGTGAAATGTTTGGAAGAGCAGGGAGACTAATGTTCTCTCCAGCATAAACAAAGTCACACTGACGATGTGTCAACCACTCCCTCGTATTTTTGTACAATTTCCTTCTTCAATTATATCATATTTATTATTATTATTATTATTATTATTATTATTATTATTATTATTATTATTATTACTATTGTTATTATTAGCTGTAGCAGAAATGTTTAATTCTTTGCAGTGTTCAAGAGTAAACACATGATGTCACCGTCTAATACCTTTCCTAATAGCCATTCCAATATGCAGTCATGAATGGGTTTACATTATTTATACTGTAGTTTAATAGCAAATAATGAACAAACAAAAACTCACCACACTGAGTGGTGGGAGGGCTGGCTGCCAGTTGCCGGGGTCGGAGGGAGGGTAGTAGGGACTCGCAGGTGGCGGGAAACTTAAATATGATTTGGCGGCTGGGAATTCGCAAATGTGTGGAGCCCGTGAAAGTTGAAAACGTGAATGTTGAGGGAGACCTGTATTGCAATTTTTGTGTGGAAATAGTCACATTGTTAGATTTTATTTGGTTATCCTAGGTTAAAGTTACTTAGTGTGCCTTGGCTGAATTCCATTATTGTAGTAACTTGAAATTGTAATATATGTGGTACAGGTCGGCCATCACTAATCCAGCAGCCATTTTTCCAATTCCATCAGTAATCTGTCACTAATTTCAGCTAGCATAATTTCAAATTTTATCATTATACTGACTCAGAAACTGTGCAGATGGTTGTAAATCCACAGTAGCAAGCCACTGTAGGAAAAAGCAGTGATGATAATGAGGAAGATGTAGTAGTAGAAAGAGTTTCTATTGATAGGTTAATTTAGTGTATTCTAACCTAACCACTCTGTAATCCGACAAACTCACTAATCCGGCACACTACAGGTCCCAGTGATGCTGGATTAGTAATGGCCATCTGTATGAATAAGGCATCAGTCTGCTATCTAGTTGTTAAGTAGTCTGTAAGCATTATGGTTAATTTGCCTGAAATGCACTGCATGCTAGTGGCTTTCTTTTATGATTAACATTTCATTACATATAAGCTACATTTTGTATACTGCAGAAAAGAGATAAAGTTGTATTATATTGCACTGCTGACATGTCCTGCTGAGGTACTCTTACCATGATGTGCTGCTAGGCCCCACATGGACCTAGATTTTCTCCTAGGTGTGACGAGGTGTTGAGACTCCCAGACAGTTGAGTTGAGGCATGAAATGGTGGGGAGCAGCAACTCTGAAGGCACCTACATTATACATTCTAGAAATTTTTACATATTTTGGGTCCCTGCTAACTAGAAAGTCATTCACAGTTTAGTCCTTTCTAACTAGAACATTGAGCATAGTTTGGTCCCTGCAAACTAGATTGTCATAAGCAGTTTGGTTCTAAACACTAGAATATTGTACACAGTTTGATTCTGCACACAAAAACATTTTACAGTTTTGTCCTTCACACCAGAATGTTGTACACAGTTTGGTTCCTGCTCAGCGGTTAATTAAGAGCATCTTAGAAACTCTATTAAGATTTAATTAAATGGTGTCCTTGACCATCTCATGCAAATGCACTTCACTGTCTCAACATATTTTATTATATTCCTGTCATATGCAGAGAAATTGATAACACTTAATATGTAACTTTGTAATACGAATAAATTTTTTGGGTTGTACAAAACATTATTTCAGTAGTTAATACCACCTTGCCCATGTTCCAATACCTGTCTTGTTGACACAACCATAAACATTGCACCACCTGATCTTTGTTTACTTATGTTTTTCTTTTATCTTTTGAAGGATTCATAACCCAAAACTTTTATGTTCATGACACACTTGTGTTTTCATTTTAGGAGAAATAATATTAATAATAATATTTTGTTTATTCCTGATTCTGACTTGATGCAATAGTATATTTTTCACTTAAAACAGAAGTGAAGAAGAAGATCCAGCAGATGCAATTGCACGAGAACTGAAACATCTAGATATTCAAGACACTGAACGTGAAGCACAAAACAAAAGAAAGGACTTTGGATCAAAACGAAATGACATGCTGGAGAAGAAGTACAAGAGGAATGGGCCAGTGAAGGACTCATTTAAACCCTTCAAGTAAGTTTTGACTGACATAGAGCTATAAGGGGAATTATTTTTTGATGTTTCAGGTCTTATCACTGCATGAAAATCAAGGACATATGGGAGCAGTCAGGTTCACGTGCGCGGTGCAAAAAAAAAATCGAAAAAATATGAAAATGGAGTTATTGTTACCAAAAAATAGCTGAACTTTCTGGCTACACTCTGGTATAATTATTATCCTTGTACGATGTTTCTAAAAGGAATTACAGCCATTTATAACAGGCATGGTGACAGTGCTGACGCGACATAGTGCGCAAGAAGCGCTGACTCAGCTTTGTTGACGTTTTTGTTACGTTTTTCCCCGTGTTATTTTTATCGTTTTCTTATATCTTTATGTCTAATATAATACAAATTCACCATCTGAGATCATGCCAGAGTGGGTGGAGCTAATATGATCAAGTAACCAATCAAGGTACCCTGGGTATATTGCATAAAATGGCCGACACCTCCAGCCAACAAAATATTCCATACCCACGCTAATATCAATTATAAGGCTTATTTATCTATCACAATTGATCTATTATGACATAATGCAATATAATAATAGCATATAAACATAAAAAGTACACCTTAAAAAATAATATGTAGCATAATATGACGCCCCAAGGAAAAAATTTCTATCGATATTTCCCCTGAAGGTGAAGAGAGGGTCCGACCTCTCTCATCAGTGATGATAGAAAACGGATTTACAATGGTTAACTGTAATAAACACTCGTAGGTCGCGGAAAAAGTGTAAAATAAGGCGAATTTTTCGGGGAAAAAAATTATTTCCCGGGCAGCGGGGGTGCCGCGCGCTTCGGCCTATATCTCGAAAGTAACTTATTTACCTATTTAGGGGGAATGCATCCTTATTTATGAATGAATTGACTTGATTTTCACAACAAACATAGGAGAATGATTGATTTACACGAACATACGTACCTTTCTGAACTATCCCAAATATTTTTAGATTTATGTGGGAAACAAGACCGACATCTTCCAATATGACAAAAAAGTTATGAAACTTATTTTTTTTTAGCATGAAGATAAGGTTTATTTTAGAAAAGGTACGTATCTCATGATGGAATTAGAGGTGTTCTATCAGCAGCAAGTGTCAAAACCACTTTTCCAAGTACCGCTGAGAAGGACTCACCTGCCAAATGCAATTTTTCGTAAATTTTGCATATTTCATTTACTTTTTGGCCGATATGATTGAAACTTCAGCACAGGATGTTTTATATAAGCTTCTAATAGTACACCAAAAATGAATGTAATCGGTTGAAAAATAAAGAAGTCGATATGTTACACCTGACTGCTCCCTAAGCCACCCAGACTCAGATACCGAAACAAGAATTATTTTAGGAAATCTCAAACTTACAAACAAACTGCGTGCCTGACATTTCAACTTATCAGATTTTTTTATGGAAAACAATAATATAAATTATGGCTATGTTTTATGTATTTTTGTACTGTATATCTTTTTTTTAATACACCTCTTTTTTCAATTCAATTCAATTCAATTCAATTCAAGTTTATTCTCTGTAATGGTTACAATGTTGGGTTTACAGGTTTTGGGTATTTTGTGGTTTACATGTTATAAAATACTAATTACAGAGGGGGCCACTAGGACACCTAGCATGGCTAGGCATTTCGAGCAGACTTAGATTAATTCTTAACATTAAATCCTTACAGATTATAGTATTAATGCTAAGTGACTACATCATAATTTGTGAGTTTAGCAATGTGAATGCTTTTGTTTTGGCACAGTACAAGGTGACTATATTTGAGTATCATAGGCAAACTTATGACTAGTTAGGATTTATTATTTTAAGATTAAAATTAGTATTTCTGGGTGTATAGTCAATGGGTGAGTGAGTGTAATTTTGAACCACCAGGTGGTTATCATGTAGTTAGCTGTCGGGGTGGATCAGGGAGATAAGATGTTTTCTAACTGTAGCTTTGAAAGTGATGAATGTGTCTGCAGTTCTAGAGTTTTCAGGTAGGGTGTTTCAGATTTTAGGTCCTTTGAAATACATTGAATTTTTGTAAAGGTTTAGTCGAACACGGGGAATGTCATGGAGATGTTTGTGTCTGGTGTTATGCCTGTGGATCCTGTCACAACTATCAAGAAAGTGTTTTAGGTCAAGGTTAATATTGGAATTTAAGGTCCTGTAGATATAGATTGCACAGTAGTAAGTGTGGATGTTCTGAACAGGGAGTAAGTTTAGATCTATGAAGAGTGGGGGGGTGTGTTGCCAGGGATGGGATTTAGTGATTATTCTTACAGCGGCTTTTTGTTGGTTTATTATTGGCTTTAGGTGTGTTGCTGCAGTTGAACCCCAAGCACAGATAGCATAGGTGAGGTATGGATATATAAGTGAATGGTATAGTGTGAGAAGGGCAGTTTGTGGTACGTAGTATCGTATCTTGGAGAGGATCCCCACCGTTTTGGATACTTTTTTTTTGTTATGTGTTGGATATGGGTGCTGAAATTTAGGTTGTTGTTGAGGTATAGGCCAAGGAATTTGCCCTCATTATGTCTGGCAATTAGAGTGTTGTCAATCTTAATGTTAAGTTGTGCAACACCTGCTCTGCTACCAAACATAATACAGGTCTCCCTCAACATTCATGTTTTCAGCTTTCACGGGCTTCACACATTCGCGAATTCCCAACCGCCAAATTCCCAGCCACCAAATTCCCAGCCGCCAATTCATATTCAAGTTTCCCGCCACCTGCGAGTCCCTACTACCCTCCCTCCGACCCCCGCAACTAGCAGCCAGCCCTCCCACCACTCAGTGTGGTGAGTGTTTTGTTTGTTCATTATTTGCTATTAACCCTTTCAGGGTCCGTCCCGTAGATCTACGGCTTTATGTTCAGGGTCCAAACCGTAGATCTACGCCATGAGCTCAGCTCACTCTGATAAACTGTGAGTGGTACATTTGGGCATAGATATGAGAGAATACATCTATGTGGTATGTGTGCACCACATAAAACAGATCCTGCAGCACACTGTGTATAATGAGAGAAAAAAAATGAAATCATGATTTTTCGATTAAAACAGCAATTTTGCAGTGTTTTTCGTATGTTTTTTATAGTTGTATTTGCGATTTCTTGGTCTCATTTGATAGAATGGAAGACATATTACAGAAATAGAGATGATTTTGATTGGTTTTAGCATTGGAAATGGCTTGAAACTGAGCTCAAAGTAGCGGAAATGTTAAATTTTTGCCGATATTCAAGAGTAAACAAACGACCTCACACATCTAATACACGTCAGCTGGTGGGTCTAATATACATTCACAAATATGGTGATGATATTTATACTATTATTACAGTATTGCATAAGAGTAAATCTTCTATTTTTTGGTGTGAATAAAAATTCATTATGTGAATAAAAAATCAAAATGGAATTTATTTGTAAAGCCTCAAAACATAACTAATGAACAGAAGAAATGTTAGTTTAGTGCCAGGAATGCCTACATTGTTCATTCTGGACCCTATTTTGAAATTGGAATATTTTGAACTTTGTGTTAAATTGGCCAAATTAACAATTTCCGATCACTTTATTTTGTAGTTGAAACAGTTGACTTGGCGATTTCTTGTGCTCAATCGATAGAATAGAAGTAATACTAGTGAAATAGCTAAGAATTTGGTTGATTGGAATAATGTAATTGGCCTAAAATGGGAGTCAAAGTCGGCAAAATCGCCGATTCGTAAATATCGCTGACACATCAAAATTCGCGAGAGCATAATTTTGTCAATTTTCCACCAAATTTCGTACTTTTTGTTTTATTACCTTCACAAAAAGATTCTCTACGATTTCATAAGAAAAAATAACAAATTTTTTTTTTGAAAATTCTTGGACACTGGTGCGTGACTCCAGATTTGGGCCTTGGACCCTGAAAGGGTTAAACTTTAGTATAAATAATGTAAACCCATTCATGACTGCATATTGGAATGGCTATTCGGACAGGTATTGGACGGTGACATCATGTGTTTACTCTTGAACACAGCAAAGAATCAAACATTTCTGCTACTGCTAATAATAACAATAGTAATAATAATAATAATAATAATAATAATAATAATAATAATAATAATAAATACTATATAATTGAAGGAAGTTGTACAAAAATACGAGGGAGTGGTTGACACATCGTCAATGTGGCTTTGTTTATGTTGGAGTGAGCATTAGTCTCCCTGCTCTTCCAAACATTTCACAATAATTCATTGTTTGGTGCTTGTAGATTGAGTGCGACTGGAGTGGTAGAGGCAGTGGTTGAGGCAGCGATTGAGGCAGCTGTTGAGGCAGCTGTTGAGGCAGCTGTTGAGGCAGTGGTTGAGGCAGTGGTTGAGGCAGCGATTGAGGCAGTGGGTGAGGCAGCTGTTGAGGCAGCTGTTGAGGCAGCGATTGAGGCAGCGATTGAGGCAGCTATTGAGGCAGCTGTTGAGGCAGCGATTGAGGCAGTGGTACTTAATAACATACATGTTATTAATAATAATAATACATGTTATTAATAATATGTACTATTATTATTTATAACATATATGTTATTAAATACCACTGCCTCAACTGCTGAATTATTGTGAAATGTTTGGAAGAGCAGGGAGACTAATGTTCACTCCAACATAAACAAAGCCACACTGACGATGTATCAACCACTCCCTCGTATTTTTGTACAATTTCCTTCTTCAATTATATCGTATTATTATTATTATTATTATTATTATTATTATTATTATTATTATTATTATTATTATTATTATTATTATTATTACTATTGTTATTATTAGCAGTAGCAGAAATGCTTGATTCTTTGCTGTGTTCAAGAGTAAACACATGATGTCACCGTCCAATACCTGTCCGAATAGCCATTCCAATATGCAGTCATGAATGGGTTTACATTATTTATACTGTAGTTTAATAGCAAATAATGAACAAACAAAACACTCACCACACTGAGTGGTGGGAGGGCTGGCTGCTAGTTGCGGGGGTCGGAGGGAGGGTAGTAGTGACTCGCAGTGGTTGAGGAAGTGGTGGAGGCATTGGTGGAGGCAATGGTGGAGTCTGTGGTATTTAATTTTATCTTAATAGTTCTTGGTCTTATTAATTTTCCTTTTATATCCATGGGGAAGTGGAATAAGAATCTTTCCTCCGTAAGCCATGCGTGTTGTAAAAGTCAACTAAAATGCCGGGAACAATGGGCTAGTAACCCCTTTTCCTGTAAAGATTACTAAAAAGAATAAGAAGAAGAAAATTGTCAAAGTGGGAAGTCTGAATGTGCGTGGATGTTGTGCAGATGATAAGAAAGAGATGATTGTGGATGTTATGAATGAGAAGAAGCTGGATGTCCTGGCTTTAAGTGAAACAAAGCTGAAGGGGGTGGGAGAGTTTCAGTGGAGAGGAATAAATGGGATTAGGTCAGGGGTTTCAAATAGAGTTAGAGCTAAAGAAGGAGTAGCAATAATGTTGAAGGATAAGCTATGGCAGGAAAAGAGGGACTATAAATGTATTAATTCAAGGATTATGTGGAGTAAAATAAAGATTGGATGTGAAAAGTGGGTTATAATAAGCGTGTATGCACCTGGAGACGAGAGAAGTGTAGAGGAGAGAGAGAGATTTTGGGAAATGTTGAGTGAATGCGTGGGGAGTTTTGAATCAAGTGTGAGAGTAATGGTGGTTGGGGATTTCAATGCTAAAGTTGGTAAAAATGTTATGGAAGGAGTAGTAGGTAAATTTGGGGTGCCAGGGGTAAATGTAAATGGGGAGCCTTTAATTGAGCTATGTGTAGAAAGAAATTTGGTAATAAGTAATACATATTTTATGAAAAAGAGGATAAATAAATATACAAGGTATGATGTAGCACGTAATGAAAGTAGTTTATTAGATTATGTATTGGTGGATAAAAGGTTGATGGGTAGGCTCCAGGATGTACATGTTTATAGAGGGGCAACTGATATATCGGATCATTATTTAGTTGTAGCTACAGTTAGAGTAAGAGGTAGATGGGAAAAGAGGAAGGTGGCAACAACAAGTAAGAGGGAGGTGAAAGTGTATAAACTAAGGGAGGAGGAAGTTCGGGTGAGATATAAGCGACTATTGGCAGAAAGGTGGGCTAGTGCAAAGATGAGTAGTGGGGGGGTTGAAGAGGGTTGGAATAGTTTTAAAAATGCAGTATTAGAATGTGGGGCAGAAGTTTGTGGTTATAGGAGGGTGGGGGCAGGAGGAAAGAGGAGTGATTGGTGGAATGATGAAGTAAAGGGTGTGATAAAAGAGAAAAAGGTAGCTTATGAGAGGTTTTTACAAAGCAGAAGTGTTATAAGAAGAGCAGAGTATATGGAGAGTAAAAGAAAGGTAAAGAGAGTGGTGAGAGAGTGCAAAAGGAGAGCAGATGATAGAGTGGGAGAGGCACTGTCAAGAAATTTTAATGAAAATAAGAAAAAATTTTGGAGTGAGTTAAACAAGTTAAGAAAGCCTAGGGAAAATATGGATTTGTCAGTTAAAAACAGAGTAGGGGAGTTAGTAGATGGGGAGATGGAGGTATTGGGTAGATGGCGAGAATATTTTGAGGAACTTTTAAATGTTAAGGAAGAAACAGAGGCAGTAATTTCATGCACTGGTCAGGGAGGTATACCATCTTTTAGGAGTGAAGAAGAGCAGAATGTAAGTGTGGGGGAGGTACGTGAGGCATTACGTAAAATGAAAGGGGGTAAAGCAGCTGGAACTGATGGGATCATGACAGAAATGTTAAAAGCAGGGGGGGATATAGTGTTGGAGTGGTTGGTACTTTTGTTTAATAAATGTATGAAAGAGGGGAAGGTACCTAGGGATTGGCAGAGAGCATGTATAGTCCCTTTATATAAAGGGAAAGGGGACAAAAGAGACTGTAAAAATTATAGAGGAATAAGCTTACTGAGTATACCAGGAAAAGTGTACGGTAGGGTTATAATTGAAAGAATTAGAGGTAAGACAGAAAGTAGGATTGCGGATGAGCAAGGAGGTTTTAGAGTGGGTAGGGGATGTGTAGATCAGGTGTTTACATTGAAGCATATATGTGAACAGTATTTAGATAAAGATAGGGAAGTTTTTATTGCATTTATGGATTTAGAAAAGGCATATGATAGAGTGGATAGAGGAGCAATGTGGCAGATGTTGCAAGTATATGGAATAGGTGGTAAGTTATTAAATGCTGTAAAGAGTTTTTATGAGGATAGTGAGGCTCAGGTTAGGGTGTGTAGAAGAGAGGGAGACTACTTCCCGGTAAAAGTAGGTCTTAGACAGGGATGTGTAATGTCACCATGGTTGTTTAATATATTTATAGATGGGGTTGTAAAGGAAGTAAATGCTAGGGTGTTTGGGAGAGGGGTGGGATTAAATTATGGGGAATCAAATTCAAAATGGGAATTGACACAGTTACTTTTTGCTGATGATACTGTGCTTATGGGAGATTCTAAAGAAAAATTGCAAAGGTTAGTGGATGAGTTTGGGAATGTGTGTAAAGGTAGAAAGTTGAAAGTGAACATAGAAAAGAGTAAGGTGATGAGGGTGTCAAATGATTTAGATAAAGAAAAATTGGATATCAAATTGGGGAGGAGGAGTATGGAAGAAGTGAATGTTTTCAGATACTTGGGAGTTGACGTGTCGGCGGATGGATTTATGAAGGATGAGGTTAATCATAGAATTGATGAGGGAAAAAAGGTGAGTGGTGCATTGAGGTATATGTGGAGTCAAAAAATGTTATCTATGGAGGCAAAGAAGGGAATGTATGAAAGTATAGTAGTACCAACACTCTTATATGGGTGTGAAGCTTGGGTGGTAAATGCAGCAGCGAGGAGACGGTTGGAGGCAGTAGAGATGTCCTGTTTAAGGGCAATGTGTGGTGTAAATATTATGCAGAAAATTCGGAGTGTGGAAATTAGGAGAAGGTGTGGAGTTAATAAAAGTATTAGTCAGAGGGCAGAAGAGGGGTTGTTGAGGTGGTTTGGTCATTTAGAGAGAATGGATCAAAGTAGAATGACATGGAAAGCATATAAATCTATAGGGGAAGGAAGGCGGGGTAGGGGTCGTCCTCGAAAGGGTTGGAGAGAGGGGGTAAAGGAGGTTTTGTGGGTAAGGGGCTTGGACTTCCAGCAAGCGTGCGTGAGCGTGTTAGATAGGAGTGAATGGAGACGAATGGTACTTGGGACCTGACGATCTGTTGGAGTGTGAGCAGGGTAATATTTAGTGAAGGGATTCAGGGAAACCGGTTATTTTCATATAGTCGGACTTGAGTCCTGGAAATGGGAAGTACAATGCCTGCACTTTAAAGGAGGGGTTTGGGATATTGGCAGTTTGGAGGGATATGTTGTGTATCTTTATGTGTGTATGCTTCTAGACTGTTGTATTCTGAGCACCTCTGCAAAAACAGTGATAATGTGCGAGTGTGGTGAAAGTGTTGAATGATGATGAAAGTATTTTCTTTTTGGGGATTTTCTTTCTTTTTTTTTTGGGTCACCCTGCCTCGGTGGGAGACAGCCGACTTGTTGAAAAAAAAAAAAAAACATGTTATTAAAGCATAACATGTATATTTTTAGTACAGTTTATGACGTTTTCATGCATTTTATGGTTGTTCACGGTTCAAGTTAAGGAAGCAGTATTATATTATATTTCCCTACAATATATTGGGGCACCAGACATTCATGGTTTTTCAACATTCGCGAGGCTCTTGATCCCCTAACCCTCGCGAATGTTGAGGGAGACCTGTACATGTATATGTAATAGGTTTTGCCAGTGTTAAGTGTAAGTTTATTGGCTGTCATCCAAGTTGATATTCATCCAAGTCGATATTTTGAGCAGCTCCTCGTTAACAATGGTGTTGAGGGTGGCAAGATTAGGGTGGGAGATGACATAAGTCGTGTCGTCAGCAAAGGAATGGGTTTCAGGTGTTGGGATATGTTTGGAAGATCATTGATGGAAATGAGGAAGAGCAGGGGTCCAAGGACACTTCCCTGCGGAACTCCAGTATCAAGTGGCCATATTGATGAGGCTGTCTTTAATGGTGACATACTGATACCTATTAGAAAGGTAGGATTTAAAATATGCAAGCGCATGGCCTCTTATACCATAATGGTTAAGTTTGGGGAGTAGGATGCCGTGGTCTACTGTGTCAAACGCTTTTCTTAGGTCAGTAAAAATTCCTAGCAGATATTCCTTATTTTCCAATGCTGTGTAAAGCAGGTCTAGCATTTTTATAATTGCATCATTAGTGCTTTTATTTTTCCTGAATCCAAATTGGCAGGGGTTGAGTATGTTTTGTGACGTTATAAATGAATATAGTCTCCTGTGCACGAGTTTCTCGAAGATTTTGGATAGCAATGGTAAGTTTGATATTGGCCTATAGTTGTTTACGTCTGTATGGTCACCACCTTTATGTATTGGTGTAACCCTTGCTGTCTTGAGTAGTGTCGGGAAAGTGCTAGTTTCTGGTGACTTGTTAAAAATTAATGTAATAGCATGCGAAAGGACATGGGCCGCTCGCTTGTACAATAATGGTGGGACGTGAGACAGATTCCCCGAGTTATTTTTAAGTGACTTTATGATCGCGGTGACTTCCGTGGGCTCAGTTGGTACAAGATAGAAGGACTTTGGGAAATTCCCATCTAGGTAGTCCCCGGCACGGGCATTGGTACGTGGGATTTTACTGGCGAGATTAGATCCTATGTTTGAGAAGAAGTCGTTTATCTTGTTAGCTGTATCACTGGGATGCAGTGGTGTTTCATGAGGTTTAATTAGAACAATATTCTTGTTTTTTTCCAGTTTGTGGGTCCCCAGAATCTGGGAAAGTGTTTTCCAGGTCTTTTTTATATCTCCTCTTGTGTTAGTGAATCTGCTGGAGTAGTACAGTTGTTTGGCTTTCTTTATTAATTTGGTGAGAACTGTTGAATATTGTTTAAGAATATCTTTGTGTATTAAGCCCTGTCTATATTGGTTTTCATATTGGTGTTTCTTATCAATGGATTTCAGAATGCTGCTGGTTAGCCATGGGCAACCAAGCCGTTTATTCGTGATCTGTTTCGTTTTTATAGGACAATGTTTGTTGTATAGTCTAAGTATTTTGTTAAGAAAAATGTCTGTCCAGTCGTCAATACCATTGGCATTGGAGAATTCTGTAGGCCAGTCAACAGTCTCTAGGTCTTCTGTAAAATTCCTTATTGAGGCCTCGTCATGGAGTCTAAATGAAATTTTGTTATATTCGAGTGGTGGCTTACTAATGTTTGTTAAGAGGAAGGTTGGGTAGTGGTCAGTAGTGCTGTCTGTGATTATCTCTGATTTAAGGGGGCTAGTATATTGGTCCATATGTGGTCTATTATGGTTGCACTTTTCTGATTCAGCCTGGTTGGTTTAGTTATTGTTGGTATGAGAAGTGCGTTGTTCATATTGTTGATGAAATCAGTTACAGTCTGATCATCTGGTAGGCCAAGGTTGATATTGATGTCTCCAGCTAAGAGAAGGTGGTGCTTGTTCATTTGTCTGTTTGTTATTAGTGACTTTAGATTCTCACTGAAGTTTGGGATGTTTGTGTGGGGTTTCCGGTATATGGCACCAATTGTTATAGGCGTCTTGAGATTTTTTACAGTAAAATTAGCAAAAATGTATTTCCCATATTCATCACTAAAGCAATTAGTGCTAATACAAGATAGTTGGTTAGAGTAATAGATTGCAGTTCCACCCCCAACTTGGTATGGTCTGCAGTTGTGGATTGCTGTGTATCCTGGTAGTGGATAGATATCAATTGTGTCCTGCTTAAGTCAGGTCTCAGTAAGAATAATGCAGGAGAAGGGTGTCTTTAGTGACTCAAGGAGTGCCAGGAGGTCATCATAGTGTTTGCTTAAGGACCTGATGTTGTAGTCTCAGTGAGGTAGATTAATCCAAAATAGAGAAGACATTAACCAGCATTCACCTAACTGCTGTCTTGCCAGAAGTGTGCTGACATAACAGTTCAGATGACCCTCCAAAATATAACAGCCCACTCCTCCTTTAGACCAGGTTTAAGGTAGTAGGTTGGTAAACAGCAACCATCCAGGGAGGTTGTTAAGGTTGGTGTAAAACACCAACCATGCATTTATGGATTTAAGAAAGGCGTATGATAAAGTGGATAGGGAAGTAATGTGGCAGATGTTGCAAGTATATGGAATAGGTGGTAAGTTACTAAATGCTGTAAAGAGTTTTTATGAGGATAGTGAGGCTCAGGTTAGAGTGTGTAGAAGAGAGGGAGACTACTTCCCGGTAAAAGTAGGTCTTAGACAGGGATGTGTAATGTCACCATGGTTGTTTAATATATTTATGGATGGGGTTGTAAAAGAAGTAAATGCTAGGGTGTTCGGGAGAGGGGTGGGATTAAATTATGGGGAATTAATTACAAAATGGGAAGTGACACATTTACTTTTTGCTGATGATACTGTGCTTATGGGAGGTTCTAAAGAAAAATTGCAAAGGTTAGTAGACGAATTTGGGAGTGTGTGTAAAGGTAGAAAGTTGAAAGTGAACATAGAAAAGAGTAAGGTGATGAGAATATCAAATGATTTAGATAAAGAAAAATTGGATATCAAATTAGGGAAGAGGAGTATGGAAGAAGTGAATGTTTTCAGACATTTGGGAGTTGATGTGTCAGCAGATGGATTTATGAAGGATGAGGTTAATCATAGAATTGATGAAGGAAATAAGGTGAGGGGTGCATTGTGGAGGCAAAAAATGTTATCTATGGAGGCAAAGAAGGGAATATATGAAAGTATAGTAGTACCAGTAGTATAGTAGTGGGTGTGAAGCTTGGGTTGTAAATGCTGCAGCGAGGAGGCGGTTGGAGGCAGTGGAGATGTCCAGTCTAAGGGCAATGCGCAGTGTAAATATTATGCAGAAAATTCGGAGGGTTTGTTGAGGTGGTTTGGTCACTTAGAGAGAATGGATCAAAGTAGAATGACATGGAGAGCATATAAATCTGTAGGAGAAGGAAGGCGGGGTAGATGTCGTCCTCGAAAGGTTGGAGGGAGGGGGTAAAGGAGGTGTTGTGGGCGAGGGGTTTGGACTTCCAGCAAGCGTGCGTGAGCGTGTTAGATAGGAGTGAATGGAGACAAATGGTATTTGCGACCTGACGAGCTGTTGGAGTGTGAGCAGGGTAATATTTAGTGAAGGGATTCAGGGAAAACGGTTATTTTATAAAACCGGACTCGTGTCCTGGAAATGGGAAGTACAATGCCTGCACTCTAAAGGAGGGGTTTGGGATATTAGCAGTTTGGAGGGATATACAGTGGACCCCCGGTTAACGAACTTTTTTCATTCCAGTAGTATGTTCAGGTGCCAGTACTGACCGAATTTTTTCCCATAAGGAATATTGTGAAGTAGATTAGTCCATTTCAGACCCCCAAACATACATGTACAAACGCACTTACATAAATACTCTTACATAATTGGTCGCATTTGGAGGTGTTCGTTAAGCGGGGGTCCACTGTATTGTGTATTTTTATACTTATATACTTCTAAACTGTTGTATTCTGGGCACCTCTGCAAAAACAGTGATTATGTGTGAGTGAGGTGAAAGTGTTGAATGATGATGAACGTATTTTCATTTTGGGGATTTTCTTTCTTTTTGGGTCACCCTGCCTTGGTGGGAGACGGCCGACTTGTTGAAAAAAAAAAAAAATACACCCACAGAATAAAATTTAACATAAATATGAGATTTGTTTACAAAGCAGCTCTGTAGGAGTGTCGGAAGAATTACGTTCTCTCTAGTCAAACACTGGGGGATAAATGTAGATAAATATTCCTTTCCTATGCCTTCACTCTATATATAGCAATTCACGACCCTTGCGGGTTTAGTGCTTCTTTTTTATTATGACTATAATAATTTCTACACCATAGGAAGGTTAGCACAGGCACCACTGTGACCACAAATGCAAGTTTTTACAGACGAATCTCCAGCTAGAGTGGCCATGATGAACTCTAGCTCAAGTCCCTTCACTGCCATCAACATGACTCACGAAATCGTAATGACATGATTGCAAACAAACCATACCCTGGCCGGGATTGAACCCACGGTCAGAGAGTCTCAAAACTCCAGCCCCTCGCGTTAGCTACTAGACCAGCTAGCCACAATAAGATTCGTCCAACTAGGCTAGTTGGTCTAGTGGCTAATGTGACGGGCTGGAGTTTTGAGACTCTCTGACCGCGGGTTCAATCCCGGCTGGGGTATGGTTTGTTTGCAATCGCGTCATTACAATTTCGTGAGTCAGTTTAATAACTTCTTTAACATTTTGGAAGATGTTGGTCTTGTTGCCCACACAAATCTAAAAATAGTTGGGATACTTCAGAAAGGAACACTTACACTTGTAAAGCAATCAGTCTTCTATGTTTGTTGTGAAAATCAAGTCAGTTCATTTGTAAATAAGGATGGGGTGCCCCTAAATAGGTAAATAACTTGCTTCTGAGATATAGGCCGAAGCACGCAGCACCCCGGGTGTGTGGGGAATTTTTTTTTTTTCCCAAAAAATTCACTTTCTTTTACACTTTTTCCATAACCTATGAGTGTTTATTACAATTAACCATTGTAAATCTCCATTTTCTCTCATCATAGTGACGGGAGAATGGGTCTTTCACCTTCACCTTCACCCTGAAATGTGTACCTCTTCAGTACAGGAAAGACTGTGCTATAACTTAAATTGCCAGGCACACCATCTAAAGGGGACAAAAAGATACAAAACATCCAGGCCATGGGAAAACCTGGGTAGCCACAGCCACTCAAGAGGGAGAGGTTTTTTAGTGCCCGGAAGGAAAAAAACTGGCAGGAAATGGCAGAAATCGTACACCAAATCCAGTCATTCCTGGAGTGGAACCACAGTCGATGGCCTCCACTCCAAACCAACAGATACAGATACTAATGCTGGAAAAAAATCCCCCCCCCCAGTACCAACAATACCACCAGTCCGATGACATTTTTCTTTGCAAATATACAGGGTCTAAAGCCAGCAACAAACAACAAAATACCTTTCATCCGTGGACTGCTTGCAGAGGCAAAGGCAATGTTCGCGGCTTTCACTGAGACCCACATAAAGGATCACTTGGACAACGAAATATGGATCCCAGGTTACAACCTATACAGATGTGACATAGTGAACAGGCAAAAGGGGGGGTTGGCCTGTACATTGCAGAGTCACTTGTTTGCACAGAACTGCTTAATGCCTCAAATGATGTAGTGAAGTTTTAGCAGTAAAGGTCGAGAACCAAAACCTAGTCATTGTGGTAGTCTACAAGCCTCCGGATGCAACATCCCAGCAATTCCAGGAACAGCTGTTAAAAATTGACCACTGTCTGGAAAATCTTCCAGCTCCTGCACCCAACATCTTGCTCCTGGGGGATTTCAACTTAAGGCACCTAAAATGGAGGAATATAGCAAATAATATTGTTGCAGTAATAACACCAGGAGGCAGCTCTGATGAAAACTCACACTCACACGAGCTTTTAAATCTCTGCACAAAATTCAATTTAAACCAGCAAATAATAGAGCCTACTAGACTGGAGAATACACTAGACCTCATCTTCACTAACAATGATGATCTGATAAGAAATGTCACCATATCAAAAACAATATATACTCAGATTACAACATAATTGAGGTTCAGACATGTATGCGTGGAGCCTCAGACCGACATAATGAGATTAGTCACGAGGGAGCATTCACCAAATTCAACTTCAATAACAAAAACATAAAGTGGGACCAAGTAAACCAAGTCCTAACCAATATAAGCTGGGAAGATATACTAAGCAACACAGACCCCAACTTATGCCTAGAACAGATTAACTTGGTGGCACTCGATGTATGCACAAGGCTTATTCCTCTAAGAAAAAGGAGGAGTAGATGTAAAATAGAAAGAGACAGGCGCTCCCTTTACAGGCGACGGAAAAGAATAACAGAGTGGCTAAAAGAGGTCAATATATCTGAAATGCGTAGGGAGACACTGGTCAGAGAAATAGCAAGCATCGAACTTAAGCTAAAGGAATCTTATAGGAGTCAGGAATCGCTGGAAGAACTAAAAGCCATAAATGAAATCGAAAGAAACCCAAAGTATTTCTTCTCCTATGCCAAATCAAAGTCGAGAACAACGTCCAGTATTGGGCCCCTACTTAAACCAAATTGGTCCTACACAGATGAGAGCAAGGAAATGAGTGAGCTACTCAAGTCCCAATATGACTCAGTTTTTAGCAAGCCGCTAACCAGACTGAGAGTCGAAGATCAAAATGAATTTTTTATGAGAGCCACAGAATTTGGTTAACACAAGCCTATCCGATGTTATCCTGACACCAAATGACTTCGAACAGGCGATAAATGACATGCCCATGCACTCTGCCCCAGGGCCGTGTTCATCAAGAACTGCAAGAAACCCCTATCACAAGCTTTTTCCATCCTATGGAGAGGGAGCATGGACACGGGGGTCGTCCCACTGTTACTGAAAACAACAGACATAGCCCCACTCCACAAAGGGGGCAGTAAAGCAACAGCAAAGAACTACAGACCAATAGCACTAACATCCCATATCATAAAAATCTTTGAAAGGGTCCTAAGAAGCAAGATCACCACCCATCTAGAAACCCATCAGTTACACAACCCAGGGCAGCATGGGTTTAGAACAGGCCGCTCCTGTCTGTCTCAACTATTGGATCACTATGACAAGGTCCTAGATGCACTAGAAGACAAAAAGAATGCAGATGTAATATATACAGACTTTGCAAAAGCCTTCGACAAGTGTGACCATGGCGTAATAGTGCACAAAATGCGTGCTAAAGGAATAACAGGAAAAGTCGGTCGATGGATCTATAATTTCCTCACTAGCAGAACACAGAGAGTAGTCGTCAACAGAGTAAAGTCCGAGGCAGCTACGGTGAAAAGCTCTGTTCCACAAGGCACAGTACTCGCTCCCATCTTGTTCCTCATCCTCATATCCGACATAGACAAGGATGTCAGCCACAGCACCGTGTCTTCCTTTGCAGATGACACTCGAATCTGCATGACAGTGTCTTCCATTGCAGACACTGCAAGGCTCCAGGCGGACATCAACCAAATCTTTCAGTGGGCTGCAGAAAACAATATGAAGTTCAACGATGAGAAATTTCAATTACTCAGATATTGTAAACACGAGGAAATTAAATCTTTATCAGAGTACAAAACAAATTCTGGCCACAAAATAGAGCGAAACACCAACGTCGAAGACCTGGGAGTGATCATGCCGGAGGATCTCACCTTCAAGGACCATAACATTGTACCAATCGCATCTGCTAGAAAAATGACAGGATGGATAATGAGAACCTTCAAAACTAGGGAGGCCAAGCCCATGATGACACTCTTCAGGTCACTTGTTCTATCTAGGCTGGAATATTGCTGCACACTAACAGCACCTTTCAAGGCAGGTGAAATTGCTGACCTAGAAAATGTACAGAGAACCTTCATGGCGCGCATAACGGAGAAAAAACACCTCAATTACTGGGAGCGCTTGAGGTTCCTAAACCTGTATTCCCTGGAACACAGGCGGGAGAGATACATGATTATATACACCTGGAAAATCCTAGAGGGACTAGTACCGAACTTGCACACGAAAATCACTCACTACGAAAACAAAAGACTTGGCAGACGATGCAACATCCCCCCAATGAAAAGCAGGGGTGTCACTAGCATGTTAAGAGACCATACAATAAGTGTCAGGGGCCCGAGACTGTTCAACTGCCTCCCAGCATACATAAGGGGGATTACCAACAGACCCCTGGCAGTCTTCAAGCTGGCACTGGACAAGCACCTAAAGTCGGTTCCTGACCAGCCGGGCTGTGGCTCGTACGTTGGTTTGCGTGCAGCCAGCAGTAACAGCCTGGTTGATCAGGCTCTGATCTACCAGGAGGCCTGGTCATAGACCGGGCCGCGGGGGCGTTGACCCCCGGAACTCTCTCCAGGTAAACTCCAGGTTCATGGGATATATCGCTAGAATTTTTTTGCCTCTGGAGCGTCATATTATGCTATATATTATTTTTTCTGGTGTACTTTTTATGTTTCTATTATTATATTGCCTTATGTCATATTAGATCAATTGTGATAGGTAAATAAGCCTTATAATTGATATTAGCGTGGGTATGGAATACATGTATTTTGTTGGCTGGTGGTGTCAGTCATCTTGGGCACTATTCCCGATTGGTTCCTTGATCATATTAGCTCCGCCCACTCTGGCCTGATCTCAGACGGTGAATTTGTATTATATTAGACATAAAGATATAAGAAAACGATAAAAATAACACGGGGGGGGGGGGGGAATGCCAAGTCGGCGCTTGTTACACAATGCGCTATCACCATGCATATTATAAATGATTATAATTCCTTTTAGAAACATTGTATAAGGATGATAATTATACCAGAGTGTAGCCAGAAAATTCAGCTATTTTTTGGTAACAACTCAATTTTCGTATTTTTTCAAGTTTTTTTTTTACTCTGCGCGGCGAAGTGTCCGGCCCCCCATGAGGGTCTACTGTACTATACATAGTACCATTCACAGTACCATACACAGTATAATGCACAGTACCATACACATTATGATGCACAGTACCATACACAGTATGATGCACAGTATGATGCACAGAATGATGCACAGTATCATACACAGTACCATACATAGTACCATACACAGTACCATAATACCATAGTACCATATACATAGTACCATACACAGTACCATGCACTACCATATACAGTGGTCCCTCGATAATAGTCAGGCTCGATAGTCGCCCTTTTCGGAAATCGTCGCATTATTTTATTCCGAACATTGGCTCGCAAATGGTCGGTTGACTCGCTAATCGTCATTCGTCCTGGACGCAGACTCACGGCTCTGAGCCACGTCAGCCTCCCTTCCCAGCCAGTATGCCATTGTTTACCAGTGAGCGATGGTCTCCTCACTTGTTCATACAAAATATTTCATAATACAGTGGACCCCCGCATAACGATTACCTCCGAATGCGACCAATTATGTAAGTGTATTTATGTAAGTGAGTTTGTACGTGTATGTTTGGGGGTCTGAAATGGACTAATCTACTTCACAATATTCCTTATGGGAACAAATTCGGTCAGTACTGGCACCTGAACATACTTCTGGAGTGAAAAAATATTGTTAACCAGGGGTCCACTATATTCCATTCATTTTAGTGCTTGCAAGTGCTAAATAAGCTACCATGGCTCCAAAGAAAGCTCCTAGTGCCAAGCCTTTGGTAAAGAAGGTGAGAAATACGACTGAATTTAAGAAAAACATCATTGAACAATATGAAGGTGGCATACGTGTGGCTGAACTGGCCAGGATGTATAACAAATCCCGTACAACCATATCTTCCATTGTGGTCAAGAAAAAGGAAATCAAGGAAGCTGTTGTTGCAAAGGGGGTAAATATGCTGACAAAAATGAGATCACCAGTACTCAAAGATGTTGAGAAGTTATTATTGGTGTGGATAAACGAGAAGCAATTAGCAGGAGATGGTCTTATGACGTCGATTATTTGTGAAAAAGCTAGGCAGTTGCATGACGATTTGGTAAAGAAATTACCTGCAACTAGTGGTGATGTGAGTGAATTTAAGGCTACCAAAGGTTGGTTTGAGAGATTTAAGAACCATAGTGGCATACACTGTGTGATAAGGCATGGTGAGGCTGCCAGTTCAGACAAAATTGCAGCTACAAAATTCATAAGTGAATTAAGGAGTACATAGAGGCTGAAACTCTGGAACCTGAACAAGTGTTCAATTGTGACGAAACAGACCTCTCTTGGAAGAAAATGCCAAAGAGGACCTACATTACTCAGGAGGAAAAGGGACTGCCAGGACACAAGTCTATGAAAGACAGGCTGACGCTCATGTTCTGTGCTTATGCTAGTGGGGATTTCAAAGTGAAGCTGTTACTAGTGTACCATTCTGAAAATCCCAGTGTTCAAAAAAAAAACAATGTTATGAAGAGTAAATTGTGTATGTTTTGGATATCTAATAATAAGGCATGGGTCGTGAGGGAAATTTTCGTTGAGTGGTTCAGTGAAGTGTTTGGCCGTAGTGTGAAGAATTGCCTCCTGGAGAAGAAATTGGATCTCAAGTGCCTCCTAGTAATGGACCATGCACCTGCTCATCCTCCAAACTTGGATGACCTAATTCTGCAGGAGTTTGGGTTCATCACAGTAAAGTTCTTGCCCCCGAATACCACTCCTCTCCTCCAGCCCATGGAACAGCAGGTCATTTCAAACTTTAAAAAACTCTACATCAAAGCAATGTTTCAAAGGTGCTTTAATGTGACCTCAGACACTCACTTGACCCTAAGAAAGTTTTGGAAAGAATACTTCAGTATCCTCCATTGCATAAGCCTTATAGGTAAGGCTTGGGAGGGAGTGACTACCAGGACTTTGAACTCTGCTTGGAGAAAATCGTGGCCAGATTGTGTCCACAAGAGGGATTTTGAAGGGTTTGTGGCTGATCCTGATGAGCCTATGTCAGTTGTGAACTCTATTGTGGCATTGGGGAGTTCCATGGGGTTGGATGTGAGTTTGGAGGATGTGGAAGAGTTGGTGGAGGACCACAATGAAGAGCTAACCACTGAGGAGCTGCCAAAGTTTCAGCAGGAACAGCAACAGATTGCAGCTCAAAATCTTGCTGCAGAGGAGGAGGAAGAGAGATGGAAGAAGGTGCCTTCTTCAGAAATTAAGGAGATTTTTGAAATGTGGGGTAGGATGGAAAGATTTATGGAGAAACATCACCCTGAGAAGGATGTTGCAAGCCATATCGGCAACTTGTACAGTGGCAGAGTCTTGGCCCATTTTAGGGAAGCTTTAAAGAGATGCCAGAAACAGAGCTCTCTGGACACTTTTTTTGTGAGACAGGACTCCAGTGACTCTCAAGCTGGTCCTAGTGACATTAAGAAACAGAGAAGAGAAGTAACCCCAGAAAAGCACTTGGTACCTAAGGTGTTGATGGAAGGGGATTCCCCTTCCAAACAGTAACTAATCCAATCTCTCTCCTCCTCCAGTCTTCCATACACTAAGAAGAATTGCCAATAAAGGTAAGTGTTATGCTGTTAATGTTTCATTCATCATGTCCCATTGTATTGTTTATGTACTACATCTATATTTCATGTAAAAAAAATTTTTGTTTTAATACTTTTAGGTGTCAGGAATGGATTAATTGTATTTACGTTATTTCTTATGGGGAAAATTGATTCGAAAATCGTCTTTTTCTATAATCGTCGCACTTCCAGGAACAGATTAATGACAATAAATGAGGGACCACTGTACATAGTGCCATACACAGTACCATACTCAGCACCATACATTATGCCATTGTTTGTAACTCTGTATTCTGTAACAAGTGTCGTTCTTTCCAACATTATTGGTGCGTGACTAAAATGTTGTTGGTTTAGTCTTTGTTTAGACATAAGAGTGTAAAAGAGTATAATATATTTCTCGGTTTCTTCCCCAGGCGCAGCAATAACCCATTTCCACTACCAGATGTGATACACCATATACAGGTTGCATCAAGAATGTCTACCATCTGTATACCACAACATGAGTCCTTGAAGCGAGAACGTGAATTTCTTGCCAAAGAAAATGTGAGTTAAAACTTTTTAATTCCTAATATGCATTTTTATTATACGTATTTTATTATTCTGCATCAGCCATCTCCCATCAAGGTTGAGTAACCCTTAAAAGGAAATACATTAACCATCATTCATTTAATAGCTGTCATGCCAAAAGTGCACAGACATCACATTTTAAATAAGTTTTTAAAATTGTAATATCTCCCACCTCTTCTGTACATTTATGTATCGAACAATTTATGCAGTATTATAAATTACACAGCACCAAGATATTTTGGTTTTTGAGATTCACTAAATTCTCAATTAATGTTGAAAAAGTGTAACCTAAATCTCAAAGCATGCTAAAATTTTGCTGCTGCTAGTCAGAAAGTGTGAAAGAATCAACATAGCATCAAGATGAGCAACAAACCAGGGTACTATGTACTGTAGATTTTTACAGTGTTTATTAAAATTATTAATCCCGATGATTAGTATTTTGTTTGCAATTGTGTCATTATGATTTCATGAGTCATTAGTATCTCAGTGTCTCGCATTATCAGTTACATTATACAGTGGACCCCCGGTTATCGGCTGTAATCCGTTCCAGAAGGTTGGCCGATAACTGAAATGGCCGATAACCGAATTAATATATCCCAAGAGAATTAATGGAAAAACAATTAATCCGTTCCAAACAAAAATTATTTTATTATTTTTATTATCACACTGGCCGATTCCCACCAAGGCAGGGTGGCCCGAAAAAGAAAAACTTTCACCATCATTCACTCCATCACTGTCTTGCCAGAAGGGTGCTTTACACTACAGTTTTTAAACTGCAACATTAACACCCCTCCTTCAGAGTGCAGGCACTGTACTTCCCATCTCCAGGACTCAAGTCCGGCCTGCCGGTTTCCCTGAATCCCTTCATAAATGTTACTTTGCTCACACTCCAACAGCACGTCAAGTATTAAAAACCATTTGTCTCCATTCACTCCTATCAAACACGCTCACGCATGCCTGCTGGAAGTCCAAGCCCCTCGCACACAAAACCTCCTTTACCCCCTCCCTCCAACCTTTCCTAGGCCAACTCCTACCCCGCCTTCCTTCCACTACAGACTGATACACTCTTGAAGTCATTCTGTTTCGCTCCATTCTCTCTACATGTCCGAACCACCTCAACAACCCTTCCTCAGCCCTGTGGACAACAGTTTTGGTAATCCCGCACCTCCTCCTAACTTCCAAACTACGAATTCTCTGCATTATATTCACACCACACATTGCCCTCAGACATGACATCTCCACTGCCTCCAGCCTTCTCCTCGCTGCAACATTCATCACCCATGCTTCACACCCATATAAGAGCGTTGGTAAAACTATACTCTCATACATTCCCCTCTTTGCCTCCAAGGACAAAGTTCTTTGTCTCCACAGACTCCTAAGTGCACCACTCACTCTTTTTCCCTCATCAATTCTATGATTCACCTCATCTTTCATAGATCCATCTGCTGACACGTCCACTCCCAAATATCTGAATACGTTCACCTCCTCCATACTCTCTCCCTCCAATCTGATATTCAATCTTTCATCACCTAATCTTTTTGTTATCCTCATAACCTTACTCTTTCCTGTATTCACCTTTAATTTTCTTCTTTTGCACACCCTACCAAATTCATCCACCAATCTCTGCAACTTCTCTTCAGAATCTCCCAAGAGCACAGTGTCATCAGCAAAGAGCAGCTGTGACAACTCCCACTTTGTGTGTGATTCTTTATCTTTTAACTCCACGCCTCTTGCCAAGACCCTCGCATTTACTTCTCTTACAACCCCATCTATAAATATATTAAACAACCACGGTGACATCACACATCCTTGTCTAAGGCCTACTTTTACTGGGAAAAAATTTCCCTCTTTCCTACATACTCTAACTTGAGCCTCACTATCCTCGTAAAAACTCTTCACTGCTTTCAGTAACCTACCTCCTACACCATACACTTGCAACATCTGCCACATTGCCACCCTATCCACCCTGTTATATGCCTTTTCCAAATCCATAAATGCCACAAAGACCTCTTTAGCCTTATCTAAATACTGTTCACTTATATGTTTCACTGTAAACACCTGGTCCACACACCCCCTACCTTTCCTAAAGCCTCCTTGTTCATCTGCTATCCTATTTTCCGTCTTACTCTTAATTCTTTCAATTATAACTCTACCATACACTTTACCAGGTATACTCAACAGACTTATCCCCCTATAATTTTTGCACTCTCTTTTATCCCCTTTGCCTTTATACAAAGGAACTATGCATGTTCTCTGCCAATCCCTAGGTACCTTACCCTCTTCCATACATTTATTAAATAATTGCACCAACCACTCCAAAACTATATCCCCACCTGCTTTTAACATTTCTATCTTTATCCCATCAATCCCAGCTGCCTTACCCCCTTTCATTTTACCTACTGCCTCACGAACTTCCCCCACACTCACAACTGGCTCTTCCTCACTCCTACAAGATGTAATTCCTCCTTGCCCTATACACGAAATCACAGCTTCCCTATCTTCATCAACATTTAACAATTCCTCAAAATATTCCCTCCATCTTCCCAATACCTCTAACTCTCCATTTAATAACTCTCCTCTCCTATTTTTAACTGACAAATCCATTTGTTCTCTAGGCTTTCTTAACTTGTTAATCTCACTCCAAAACTTTTTCTTATTTTCAACAAAATTTGTTGATAACATCTCACCCACTCTCTCATTTGCTCTCTTTTTACATTGCTTCACCACTCTCTTAACCTCTCTCTTTTTCTCCATATACTCTTCCCTCCTTGCATCACTTTTACTTTGTAAAAACTTCTCATATGCTAACTTTTTCTCCCTTACTACTCTCTTTACATCATCATTCCACCAATCGCTCCTCTTCCCTCCTGCACCCACTTTCCTGTAACCACAAACTTCTGCTGAACACTCCAACACTGCATTTTTAAACCTACCCCATACCTCTTTGACCCCATTGCCTATGCTCTCATTAGCCCATCTATCCTCCAATAGCTGTTTATATCTTACCCTAACTGCCTCCTCTTTTAGTTTATAAACCTTCACCTCTCTCTTCCCTGATGCTTCTATTCTCCTTGTATCCCATCTACCTTTTACTCTCAGTGTAGCTACAACTAGAAAGTGATCTGATATATCTGTGGCCCCTCTATAAACATGTACATCCTGAAGTCTACTCAACAGTCTTTTATCTACCAATACATAATCCAACAAACTACTGTCATTTTGCCCTACATCATATCTTGTATACTTATTTATCCTCTTTTTCTTAAAATATGTATTACCTATAACTAAACCCCTTTCTATACAAAGTTCAATCAAAGGGCTCCCATTATCATTTACACCTGGCACCCCAAACTTACCTACCACACCCTCTCTAAAAGTTTCTCCTACTTTAGCATTCAGGTCCCCTACCACAATTACTCTCTCACTTGGTTCAAAGGCTCCTATACATTCACTTAACATCTCCCAAAATCTCTCTCTCTCCTCTGCATTCCTCTCTTCTCCAGGTGCATACACGCTTATTATGACCCACTTCTCGCATCCAACCTTTACTTTAATCCACATAATTCTTGAATTTACACATTCATATTCTCTTTTCTCCTTCCATAACTGATCATTTAACATTACTGCTACCCCTTCCTTTGCTCTAACTCTCTCAGATACTCCAGATTTAATCCCATTTATTTCCCCCCACTGAAACTCTCCTACCCCCTTCAGCTTTGTTTCGCTTAGGGCCAGGACATTCAACTTCTTTTCATTCATGACATCAGCAATCATCTGTTTCTTGTCATCCGCACTACATCCACGCACATTTAAGCATCCCAGTTTTATGAAGTTTTTCTTCTTCTCTTTTTTAGTAAATGTCTACAGGAGAAGGGGTTATTAGCCCATTGCTCCCGGTATTTTAGTCGCCTCATACGATACGCATGGCTTACGGAGGAAAGATTCTTTTCCACTTCCCCATGGACAATAGAAGAAATAAAGAAAAACAAGAGCTATTTAGAAAAAGGAGAAAAACCTAGATGTATGTATATATATATGCATGTGCGTGTCTGTGAAGTGTGACCAAAGTGTAAGTAGGAGTAGCAAGATATCCCTGTTATCTAGCGTGTTTATGAGACAGAAAAAGAAACCAGCAATCCTACCATCATGCAAAACAGTTACAGGTTTTTGTTTCACAGTCATCTGGCAGGATGGTAGTACTTCCCTGGGTGGTTGCTGTCTACCAACCTACTACCTACTCAAAAAAAAAAAAAAAAAAAAAAAAAAAAAAAAAAAATCACAAAAATATTCACAAAAAAATAATTTTTTTAATAATTATGTAAGTATTGCATACCTTTATTGAAGGCTAATGCTGGCTTCTGGAAGATAGGGAGGATGAAAGAGGGAGGAGTTAGCGTTTGGAAGGGGAATCCCCCTCCATAAAGACTTTATGTAGCAAAGCCTTCTCTGGGGTTACTTCCCTTCTCTGTCTTTTAATGCCACTAGGACCAGCTTGAGAGTCACTGGACCCCTGTCTCACAAAATAACTGTCCAGAATGCTCTGTTTCTGGCATTTCTAAGATTTCCCTGAAGTGGGACAGGGCTTTGTCACTAAACATGTTGCAGATATGGCTTGTTTCACCTTTGTCAGGGTGGTGTTTCTCTACAAAAGCTTGCACGCTAGTCCACATTGCACACACCTGTTTAATCTCTGAAGAAGGCACCTCCTTCACTCCCTCTTCTTCCTCCTCTGAAGTAAGTTCCTCAGCTGCAGTCTGTTGCTGTTCGAGATGAAGCTCTTGCAGCTCTTCAGTGGTTAGCTCTTCCCTGTGGTCCTCCACCAACTCTTCCACATCCTTGCCACTCACCTCCAACCCCAGGGACTTCCCCAGTGTCACAATAGAGTCCACAGGGTCGGCAGGGTCAGGGTCAGCCTCAAACCCTTCAAAATCCCTCTCTTGGACACAATCTGGCCACAGTTTTCTCCAAGCAGAGTTCAAAGTCCTGGAAGTCACTCCCTCCCAAGCCTTACCTATAAGGCTTATGCAATGGGGAATAGTGAAGTGATTCCTCCAGAACTCTTAGGGTCAACTGTAAATACTGGCAAGTTCCATCACCTTCATACCACTCTCAAACTTTTCTATCACTTGGGGCCATTTTTACTTATTTCACAGTTGCACTGCAAGAAAAACCACTAAAAACAATGGTAAACAAATGAAATGTTTGGATGTATGAGCAGAAGCTTCCTCGGCCACCAAGAGACAAAGCCAAACTGAAGCGCAAGCTGCCCCAGCCAGCAGATGGACGCATCCAAAATGGCCGATAACCGAGTGAATGGCTGATAACCAGGCGCCAATAACCAAGTTGGCCAATAGCCAAACCGGCTGATAACCGGGGGTCCACTGTAATTACGTATTCTTTCGCTTTTAACAGTTTTATATCTCCCTCTTCTTTCAACGAACCAGCTGTATCCCACCGAGGCAAGATGGCCCACAAAGAAAAGCAAAAGTTTTTCTTTTTAAATTTAGTATTTTATACAGAAGGGGTTATATCCTCTTGCTCCCGGCATTTTGGTCGCCTCTTATGACGTGCATGGCTTATGGAGGATGAATTCTGTTCCACTTCCCCATGGAGAAGTTTTATATCTATTACTACAGTGGACCTCCGGATTATGTAATTAATCCGTTCCAGAGAGAGTGGCTTATCCCGAATCTGACTTATTCCGAATGAATTTTCTCCATAAGAAATAATAATAATCCAATTAATCAATTTCAGACACCCAAAAGTATTTAAAAAATGTTTTCTACATGAAATATACATTTACCTACACAGAAAACAATGTTACATGAAAAATAAAACAATAATAACATCACACTTACCTTTATTGAAGACATGGTGATACAATGGACCATCGCCTAACGATATTGATCCGTTCCTGAGAGCTCAACATTAGGCGAAATTATCGTTAGCCGAATTAATTTTCCCAATAAGAAATAATGGAAATCAAATTAATCCGTTCCTGACCTGGAGTTTACCTGGAGAGAGTTTCGGGGGTCAACGCCCCCGCGGCCCGGTCTGTGACCAGGCCTCCTGGTGGATCAGCGCCTGATCAACCAGGCTGTTGCTGCTGGCTGCACGCAAACCAACGTACGAGCCACAGCCCGGCTGATCAGGAACTGACTTTAGGTGCTTGTCCAGTGCCAGCTTGAAGACTGCCAGGGGTCTGTTGGTAATCCCCCTTATGTGTGCTGGGAGGCAGTTGAACAGTCTCGGGCCCTTGACACTTATTGTATGGTCTCTTAACGTGCTAGTGACACCCCTGCTTTTCATTGGGGGGATGGTGCATCGTCTGCCAAGTCTTTTGCTTTCGTAGTGAGTGATTTTCGTGTGCAAGTTCGGTACTAGTCCCTCTAGGATTTTCCAGGTGTATATAATCATGTATCTCTCCCTCCTGCGTTCCAGGGAATACAGGTTTAGAAACCTCAAGCGCTCCCAGTAATTGAGGTGTTTTATCTCCGTTATGCGCGCCGTGAAAGTTCTCTGTACATTTTCTAGGTCGGCAATTTCACCTGCCTTGAAAGGTGCTGTTAGAGTGCAGCAATATTCCAGCCTAGATAGAACAAGTGACCTGAAGAGTGTCATCATGGGCTTGGCCTCCCTAGTTTTGAAGGTTCTCATTATCCATCCTGTCATTTTTCTAGCAGATGCGATTGATACAATGTTATGGTCCTTGAAGGTGAGATCCTCCGACATAATCACTCCCAGGTCTTTGACGTTGGTGTTTCGCTCTATTTTGTGGCCAGAATTTGTTTTGTACTCTGATGAAGATTTAATTTCCTCATGTTTACCATATCTGAGTAATTGAAATTTCTCATCGTTGAACTTCATATTGTTTTCTGCAGCCCACTGAAAGATTTGGTTGATGTCTGCCTGGAGCCTTGCAGTGTCTGCAATGGAAGACACTGTCATGCAGATTCGGGTGTCATCTGCAAAGGAAGACACGGTGCTGTGGCTGACATCCTTGTCTATGTCGGATATGAGGATGAGGAACAAGATGGGAGCTAGTACTGTGCCTTGTGGAACAGAGCTTTTCACCGTAGCTGCCTCGGACTTTACTCTGTTGACGACTACTCTCTGTGTTCTGTTAGTGAGGAAATTATAGATCCATCGACCGACTTTTCCTGTTATTCCTTTAGCGCGCATTTTGTGCGCTATTACGCCATGGTCACACTTGGACACCCCAAAGTATGAAAAAAAAAATTTTTACCACATGAAATATTAATTTTAATACACACAAACTGAAGAAGACATGCACAGTTACATGACACTTACCATTATTGATGATCTGGTGATGATTGATGGGATGGGAGGATGGGAGAGTGTTGATGGTGTTAGTGTTTAGAAGGGGAATCCCCTTCCATTAGGACTTGAGGTGGCAAGTCCTTTTCTGGGGTTACTTCCCTTCTTCTTTTAATGCCACTAGGACCAGCGTGAGAGTCACTGGACCTCTGTCGCACAACATATCTGTCCATAGAGGCCTGTACCTCCCGCTCCTTTATGACATTCCTAAAGTGTTTCACAACATTGTCAGTGTAATAGTCACCAGCACGGCTTGCAATGGCAAGCCATGCTGGTTTGCACTTTAAGCCACATTGCACACATTTTCTTAATCTTTGAAGTAGGCAACTTCCTCAATTTCTCTATCCCCCTCCTCCGGAGCAATTTCCTCAGGTCTGACCTCTTACTGTTGAAGATGATCTAGCAGCTCATCAGTGGTTAGTTTATCATTGTCCTCCTCCACCAACTCTTCCACATCCTCCCCACTAACCTCCAACCCCAAGGACTTCACCAATGCCACAATTGATTCCACAACTGGCATAGGCTTCTCAGGGTTAGCCTCAAATCCTTCAAAATCTCTTTTGTCTACACATTCTGGCCACAGTTTCTTCCAAGCAGAGTTCAAGGTCCTCTTAGTCACTTCCTCCCAAGCTTTACCTATAATGTTTACACAATTGAGGATGCTAAAGTGATCTCTCCAAAGCTGTCTTAGAGTCAGTTGAGTTTCTGAGGTCACTACAAAGCACCTTTCAAACATAGCTTTTGTGTAGAGTTTTTTGAAGTTTGCAATGACCTGCTGGTCCATGGGCTGCAGGAGAGGAGTGGTATTAGGAGGCAAAAACTTCACCTTAATGAAGCTCATTTCCGCAGAAAGTCGCTCTGCCATGTCTGAAGGATGACCAGGAGCATTGTCTAATACCAGGAGGCACTTAAGGTCCAATTTATTTTCCAGGAGGTAATTTTTCAGAGTGGGGCAAATGCATGGTGTAACCAGTCGTAGAAAAAGTCCCTAGTGACCCATGCCTTAATGTTTGCCCTCCACAACACACACAAATTAGCCTTGAGGACATTGTTTTTCCTGAACACTCTGGGAGTTTCAGAGTGATACACCAATAAAGGCTTCACTTTGCAATCACCACTAGCATTAGCACACATCAACAGAGTAAGCCTGTCTTTCATAGGCTTATGTCCTGGGAGTGCCTTTTCCTCCTGAGTAATGTAGGTCCTGCTTGGCATTTTCTTCCAAAACAGGCCTGTTTCGTCACAATTAAACACTTGTTCAGGTTTCAGTTCTTCACTCTCTATGTACTCCTTGAATTCCTTCACATATTTTTCAGCTGCTTTTTGGTCCGAACTGGCAGCCTCACCATGCCTTATCACACTATGTATGCCACTACGATTCTTAAATCTCTCAAACCAACCTTTGCTGGCCTTAAATTCACACACATCACCACTAGTTGCAGGCAATTTCTTTACCAAATCGTCATGCAACTTCCTAGCCTTTTCACATATGATCGCTTGAAAGATGCTATCTCCTGCTATCTGTTTTTCGTTTATCCACACCAATAACAGTCTCTCAACATCTTCTATCTCTTGCGATCTCTGTTTCGAAAACAAAGTTGCACCTTTGGCAAGAACAGCTTCCTTGATTGCCGTTTTCTTGGCCACAATAGTAGCGATGGTTGATTGGGGTTTTGTGTACAATGTGGCCAGCTCGGAGACACGCACTCCACTATCATACTTAGCAATGATCTCTTTCTTCATATCCATAGTAATTCTCACCCTTTTTGCTGTAGGGTTGGCACTAGAAGCTTTCTTGATGCCCATGGTGACTTATTTTGCAGGTGCAATCACTGAAAAGGCTATGAAAATATGAAATGTTCCGATTGTATGCTTGGATGCAACCGCTGTGGCTGGCTTGTAAACACTGGCACCCACGGAACAAGTGAGGCGGGCTCAGGCCGCACGTGGATGCGTCTTGAACGAATCGCATTGAGTGAGTTTTTTAGCGCTAGCCGAGTCAAAATTTTTGCGTTAAAATGTTTCGCTAGGCGGATTTAACGTTATGTGATGCCATCGTTAGGCAAGGGTCTACTGTACATGGAAGACAAGAGGAGGGGAGAGGATGGAGGAGTTTACAGTTGTTTGGAAGGGGAATCCCCTTCCATAAAGACTTCAGGTACCAAGTCCTTATCCTGAGTTACTTGCCTTCTTTGTTTTTTAATGCCACTAGGACCAGCTTGAGATTCGCTGGACCCTTTTCACTCACAAGAGTGTTCCAGAGAGGTCTGTTTCTGGCATATGTTAGGAATTGTGTTGGGAGACAGGACAAGATAGTCTTTCAATATGACACTAATATCAGCTCAACGGTTTATTTATCTAGCACAATTCATCTAATATGACATAATAAACAATAATAATAACATAGAAACATGATAAATACTCTAGAATGAATAAAATATGGCATTAAGAATATCACGAGTGGTGGTGTTTTTGTTCGTTGTTGGTGTATAAGGGCCACTGAAATATAAGCCTTACATAGTGGTGGTGAAGGCGGCAGCAGAGGCAGTGGTGTTAGTCAGTAGCCCTATATACCTCCAATAACAATGGAGGAGTCAGTTTTGTGCTGTCCTTTTTCTATCGATTAACCCTTTGACTGTTTCAGGCCCCTCTCTGAAACTGTCATTCTATGTCGCCAAATATTCAGAAAAAAAAAATTATTTTTTCTTATGAAAATGTTAGGAATATTTTCCTGAGTGTTTTAAGCCTAAAAAATTTTTTTTGCCATCAGTACTTACTGGGATATAGAGCCGTAAAGTTTGCAGAAAGTGACATGCGTATGGCAACAGCGGCGACTGCCGCCCACCCGGTATTCTTTTATTTACTCTAATTCAAAGGTTTCTTGCATTTTTCAATAAGTTTCTGTTCCAGGTAACTTATGTGGCCTGTGAGACCAATGTAAGGTGCATTCTTCAGATATACACTCATTGTTTACAACACAATAACAGAACAAACTTTATCACTATTAGTTTGTGTATACACTTTGTTTACACAAACAAACAATACAAAACAATGTTTATTACTATTTTTTTTTTTTATCACACTGGCCGATTCCCACCAAGGCAGGGTGGCCCGAAAAAGAAAAACTTTCATCATCATTCACTCCATCACTGTCTTGCCAGAAGGGTGCTTTACACTACAGTTTTTAAACTGCAACATTAACACCCCTCCTTCAGAGTGCAGGCACTGTACTTCCCATCTCCAGGACTCAAGTCCGGCCTGCCGGTTTCCCTGAACCCTTTCATAAATGTTACTTTGCTCACACTCCAACAGCACATCAAGTATTAAAAACCATTTGTCTCCATTCACTCCTATCAAACACGCTCACGCATGCCTGCTGGAAGTCCAAGCCCCTTGCACACAAAACCTCCTTTACCCCCTCCCTCCAACCTTTCCTAGGCCGACCCCTACCCCGCCTTCCTTCCACTACAGACTGATACACTCTTGAAGTCATTCTGTTTCGCTCCATTCTCCCTACATGTCCGAACCACCTCAACAACCCTTCCTCAGCCCTGTGGACAACAGTTCTGGTAATCCCGCACCTCCTCCTAACTTCCAAACTATGAATTCTCTGCATTATATTCACACCACACATTGCCCTCAGACATGACATCTCCACTGCCTCCAGCCTTCTTCTCGCTGCAACATTCATCACCCATGCTTCACACCCATATAAGAGCGTTGGTAAAACTATACTCTCATACATTCCTCTCTTTGCCTCCAAGGACAAAGTTCTTTGTCTCCACAGACTCCTAAGTGCACCACTCACTCTTTTCCCCTCATCAATTCTATGATTCACCTCATCTTTCATAGACCCATCCTCTGCCACGTTTATTACTATTGCTCCATAATATATATACATATGTACAGTCACTAAACACGTTCCTAGAACTGCTGCAGCTTGTGGAACTCTTTGAAACATAGGTATATGCAGAGGGGCACTTGACACTCCTCACACATAAAACGAGTGTCTCTGCGTGTTTGTGGGCATTTTGTGGTATGGGTACATACATAACACCTCTTCTGAGCATTTTTCTTGGCAGTAGTAGGAGGCAGTTGCATGGGGTAGTGATCACCAGGCCTGAAACGAGATGATGTGTGTTGGTAATTTAGTGGGCGCTGGTCTATTGCAGGTGTTGCTCCTTGGTACTTTGCAATTATTTGTCTGATTACTGACAAGCAAAATTCACCATATTTTGGTGTTTTGTTGGTCTTCAACTTGTATATGTTATAAGCATTCAGCATAGAGATATCAACAAGATGGAAAAAAAGTTTTATATACCATTTATAACTCTTGCGTACACAGTCTGCAAACCCAGTCTGCATGTCACATTTGTCCACTAAGCGCATATTGAGGTTGTAGTCCATGACAGCTGCAGGCTTTAGAATGGGTTCATTGGTCTCTCTGTTGTGCCTGCCACTGTGTACCATTTCGTTTCGGTGAACTGATGTCAATAATGTGACATCATGTTTGTCATGCCACCGAAATGCCATGATGTCATTGGCAGCAAAGGCTTGCACCTCACCTCTGCGAGTGCCAGTGTCGAACCTTGGCATATGTTTACGATTACGACGCACTGTGCCACACACGTCTGTCAAGTTCACTCGCAAGAAATCACTGAGTAAGGGGCTTGTGTACCAGTTATCAGTAAATAACATATGCCTCTTACCAAGATATGGTTCCATCATTGTTCGAACCACATCACCAGAGATACCCAATAACTTCATGGTATCTCTCAAAGTATTACTGCCAGTGTACACAAAGATATCCAAAACTAGTTCTGCAATCACACAGTACAAATAGCTTTATACCAAAGCATTTCCTCTTGCTTGGTATATATTGCTTGAATGAGAGTCTTCCTTTGAATAAAATCAAGGACTCATCAATAACAAGCTTCCTGAAGGGATAAAAATACATGCAGCACTTTTGTTTCAGGTACATAAACACATTTCTTATCTTATATAGCCTGTCGCTTCTGTCTGGCCTGGTTTTGTCTGAAATGTGTAACGTATGTAACAGTATCAGGAAACGATTGACACCTATAATGTCACTAAAACCTGGAGTTGAAATCAGGCGTTCTGTTGCCCAGTATGTGGTGACAGTGTGCTTATACACATGTGGCATAAGCATTATTGTGGCAAAAAACAGGTACATCTCTGCCACAGTTGTCTCCTTCCACTTGTGTAGCCGTGATTTTGGTGAGAGAATTGTATTTGCCATGGTGTAATCACAGTATGTGTTTGTTTCCCTGACAATGATGTCCATCAGGGGTTCATCGAAGAATAACTCAAAGCAGTCCAGTTCACTGGCATTGTTCCCAAGTGGACATGATGGCTTTATTCCACTTTGTGTTTCATCAAAGTCATGGGGACTGGGAACAAACTTGTCACTGTCCTGCCAATCCCAGATGCGGTCTGCTGGTGGGGTCTGGATATTGTACCGTGGTTGTGGTTGTGCAGGTTGTGGGAGTGCAGGTTGTGGGAGTGTGGGGTCGGGTGAGGCTGGTTGTTGTGCAGAGTCAGCAGCGTGGGTAGTAGCGTGGCCCGTTGATGGTACCACGTGGGCCGTGCCACCCTCAATATCACCACCACTGCCTGCTCCCTCACTCACATCATTCATACCCATCGTTACAATATCGTCATCTTCACTATCAGGTAGTGGTGTAGGGCCACGGGATGTGCTCCCAGAGTTTCTCCTTCCCCTTGGAACAACATATGAAACACTACCAGACCGCATGCTGCGTCGTACATACTGCTGCTTCACTGGGGAATATTCACCCTCACTGTCACTAGAACTGCTTTCAATGACCTTGAAATCACTATCACTATCACTATCACATTCACTGCTATCATCTGGGTGTTGTACACGACCAAATTCATACCCATCGTTACAATATCGTCATCTTCACTATCAGGTAGTGGTGTAGGGCCACGGGATGTGCTCCCAGAGTTTCTCCTTCCCCTTGGAACAACATATGAAACACTACCAGACCGCATGCTGCGTCGTACATACTGCTGCTTCACTGGGGAATATTCACCCTCACTGTCACTAGAACTGCTTTCAATGACCTTGAAATCACTATCACTATCACATTCACTGCTAACATCTGGGTGTTGTACACGACCAAATAGTTTCCTCTTTCGTCCTGGTACAGGCGAACGTGAACGTGAACAAGCCAGCCCAGCACAAGAGGTGGAAGGTTGTGGGTCATCTGGGTTTTCATCACTAATTACATTATCCTGGGCACTTTTTCCGGTAACACTCACTTCAAAACCCTGGAATTCACTGTCACTGACATTTTCATCGCTGTTAGAGCTATCACTTGGGAACAAAAGACCTCCAATCTGCCGAGGAGTGAGGAACTTCTTACCGAGAGGCATGGTGAAAATGGACTAACAAGGCGTTCCCACAATGCACCACTGGGTCCCAGATTTTTTTCACAGGGTGCACACCGACCACTGAGACCCATTCTCTTTCATGTAGGCCTACCAGGCCTTTCCTGCTTGATTTGAAGCCGCTAGAATTTGTGCGTATAAATACGTCAGAAACATTGGCTCGTAAGACGTATTTATACGTTGTAAACAGTCAAAGGCTTAATTGCTTAACTTACTTGCTACACTGTTAATGCTACACTTTATCACTGGCTAGTGCTATAGCCTTTATCGACTCCTGCTGCTTTAGTATTGCACATACAGTGGTCCCTCGTTTTTCGTAGTTCTCGGGAATTGTAGATTTCGGAAATCATAGGGATATTTTCGTATAAACATGGACTTGCTAATCATAGGTTGACTTGCGAATAGTAGTTCGTCCGGGACGCGTACGCACGGTGTGAGCCGGGGCGGCCTCCCTACCCAGCCAGTCTGGCATTGTTTACCAGTGAGCGAAGGTCCCCTCACGTGCTCCTACGAAATATTTCATAATACTCCACTCATTTTAGTGCCTGCAAGTACTAAATAAGCTACCATGGCTCCAAAGAAAGCTCCTAGTGCCAAGCCTGTGGTAAAGAAGGTGAGAAATATGACTGAATTTAATAAAAACATCAGCAGGAACAGCAACAGATTGCAGCTCAGAATCTTGCTGCAGAGGAGGAGGAAGAGAGATGGAAGAAGGTGCCTTCTTCAGAAATTAAAGAAATTTTTGCTATGTGGGGTAAGATGGAAAGCTTTATGGAGAAACATCACCATGACAAGGTTGTTGCAAGCCATGTTGGCAACATGTACAGTGACAAAGTCTTGGGCCATTTTAGGGAAGTGTTAAAGAAATGCCAGAAACAGAGCTCTCTCCACAGTTATTTTGTGAGACAGGACTCCAGTGACTCTCAAGGTGGTCCTAGTGGCATTAAGAAACAGAGAAGAGAAGAAACCCCAGAAAAGCAATTGGTACCTGAGGTGTTGATGGAAGGGGATTCCCCTTCCAAACTGTAAACATCTCTCTCCTCCTCCAGTCTCCCATTCACTAAGAAGAATCTCCAATAAAGGTAAGTGTTATGCTGTTAATGTTTCATTCATCATTTCCCATTGTATTGTTTATGTACTACATCTATATTTCATGTAAAAATTTTTTTGTTTTAATACTTCTGGGTGTCAGGAACGGATTAATTGTATTTACATTATTTCTTATGGGGAAAATTGATTCGAAAATCGTAGATTTTGATAATAGTAGCAACTCCAGGAACGGATTAACTACGAAAAACAAGGGACCACCGTATTGCAGAATCACTGAAAAAGGCACATTCTCCCCTCTCTTTTAGGCCTTTACCAAAGGCTGGTTGGCACTAGAAGCTTTCTTTGGGCCCAAGGTGGCTTATTTAGCAGTTACAAGCACTAAAAAGAATGGAATAATACAAAATGTATCATATGAACGTGTGGGATCGTCCTCACTGGCTGGTAAACAATGGCACACTGGCTGTACATGGAGTGTCGGGGCCGCTCAGGCCGCGCTGACACCTTCAGGATGAATGACATACCGAGTTCAGTGACATTCACTGAGCCAATATTTTGACAAAAAAACGTTACCCATTCCGAATACAGTGGAACCTGAAATTTCGAAGGTACATGTATCGCTTATCGAACTCTTCAAAAATCAACTGCTTTTTTCAAACTAACTTTGACCCTATTATTGAACTCGCTACTGTTTTTGAACCGCCAGGTACCGGACCTGTTCGCCAGCGCGCTCTGTCCATGTCCCCATGTAGGTGCCGTGAGCCAGTCTTGCTTTGTTGATGCTTGAGTAAACACTAACTTGCAGTCTCATTCAAACATTTTACAATTAATTCATTGTGTTTAGTGCTTGTGGGACTGAAATAAGCTACCATGGGCCCAAAGAAATTTGCTAGTGGTACCCCTGTGGTAAAGAAAGTGTGAAACACCATAGATGTGGTGGTCTGTGGACAGTTATTTTGTGAGACAGGGGTCCAGTGACTCTCAAGCTGGTCCTAGTGGCATTAAAAGACAGAGAAGGGAAGTAACCCAGAGAGGGCTTTGATACCTAAAGTCCTTATGGAGGGTGATTCCTCTTCCAAACACTAACCCCAACTCCCTCTCTCCTCCTCCCTATCTTCCAGATGCCATCACCAATTTTCAATAAAGGTAAATAAAAATGTTATTTTATTATGTTTATTTAAATTTATTAATAATTTTGTACTATATTTGTTGTGTGTATGTAAAACTATAATGTAATACAGTGGACCCCCGGCATATGATATTAATCCGTTCCTGAGAGCTCATCGTATGCCGAAATTATCGTAAGGCGAATTAATTTTCCCCATAAGAAATAATGGAAATCAAATTAATCCATGCAAGACACCCAAAAGTATGAAAAAAAAGTTTTACCACATGAAATATTAAGTTTAATGCACACAAACTGAAGAAGACATGCACAGTTTAAGTACTCTACTAACAGTAGAATACATGACACTTACCTTTAATGAAGATCTGGTGATGATTGATGGGATGGGAGGAGGGGAGAGTGTCGAACTTATTGTTTAGAAAGGGAATCCCCTTCCATTAGGACTTGAGGTATCAAGTCCTTTTCCGGGGTTACTTCCCTTCTTCTTTTAATGCCACTAGGACCAGCTTGAGAGTCACTGGACCTCTGTCGCACAACATATCTGTCCATAGAGCTCTGTACCTCTCGTTCCTTTATGATTTGTCTAAAGTGGTTCACAGCATTGTCAGTGTAATAGTCACCAGCACGGCTTGCAATATCTGTGTGAGGGTGATTTTCATCCATAAAGGTTTGCACTTCAAGCCACTTTGCACACATTTCCTTAATCTCTTTTTTCAATTCCATACTAATTCTCACCCTTTTTACCACAGGGATGGCACTAGAAGCTTTCTTGGGGTCCACGGGGGCTTATTTTGTAGTTACAGGCACTAAAAACACTGGGATAATGTGAAATGTACCGAATGTATGCGTAGATGCGACTGCACTGGCTGGATTGTGAACACTGGCGCTGAGGCCACACGTGGGATGCGATGCGTCCCCGATGCGTGAGGCGAGGCAAAATTTTTGTGTTAAAATGTATCGTATGCCGGATTTAATGTAACGCGATGCCATCGTATGCTGGGGGTCCACTGTACTATCTATAAAAAAAAAAATTTTGTGAATATTTTTGGGTTTCTGGAACGGATTAACCCTTTGACTGTTTCCGACGTATAAATACATCTTATGAGCCAATGTTTCTGACGTATTTATACGCACAAATTCTAGCGGCTTCAAATCGAGCGCCAAAGGCCTGGTAGGCCTACACGGGAGAGAATGGGTCTCAGTGGTCAGTGTGCACCCTGTGAAAAAAATCTGGGACCCAGCAGTGCATTGTGGGAACGCCATGTTGTCAGTCCATTTTCACCATGCCTCTCGGTAAGAAGTTCCTCACTCCTCGGCGGATTGGAGGTCTTTTGTTCCCAAGTGATAGCTCTAACAGCGATGAAAATGTCAGTGACAGTGAATTCAAGGGTTTTCAAGTGAGTGTTACCGAAAAAAGTGCCCAGGATAACGTAAATAGTGACGAAAACCCAGATGACCCACAACCTTCGACCTCTGGTGCTGTGCCGGCTTGTTCACGTTCACGTTCGCCTGTACCAGGACAAAAGAGGAAACTATTTGGTCGTGTACAACACCCTGATGATAGCAGTGATAGTAATAGTGATAGTGATAGTGATTTCAAGGTCATTGAAAGCAGTTCTAGTGACAGTGAGAGTGAATATTCCCCAGTGAAGCGCCAGTATGTACGACGTAGTATGCGGTCTGGTAGTGTTTCATATGTTGTTCCAAGGGGAAGGAGAAACTCTGGGAGCACATCCCGTGGCCCAACACCACGACCTGATAGTGAAGATGACGATATTGTAACGATGGGTATGAATGGTGACAGTGAGGGAGGAGGCAGTTGTGGTGATAGTGAGGGTGGCACGGCCCATGTGGCACCATCACCGGGCCACGCTACTAGCCACGCGGCTGACTCAGCAGAACAACCAGCCTCACCCTACCCCACACTGCCACAACCTGCACCACCACAACCTGCACAGCCACAACCACGGTACAATATCCAGACCCCACCAGCAGACCGCATCTGGGATTGGCAGGACAGTGACAAGTTTGTTCCCAGTCCCCATGACTTTGATGAAACACAAAGTGGAATAAAGCCATCTTGTCCACTTGGGAACAATGCCAGTGAACTGGACTGCTTTGAGTTATTTTTCGATGAACCCCTGATGGACATCATTGTCAGGGAAACAAATACATACTGTGATTACACCATGGCAAATACAATTCTCTCACCAAAATCACGGCTACACAAGTGGAAGGAGACAACTGTGGCAGAGATGTACCTGTTTTTTGCCACAATAATGCTTATGCCACATGTGTATAAGCACACTGTCACCACATACTGGACAACAGATCGCCTGATTTCAACTCCAGGTTTTAGTGACATTATAGGTGTCAATCGTTTCCTGATACTGTTACGTATGTTACACTTTTCAGACAAAACCAGGCCTGACAGAAGCGACAGGTTATATAAGATAAGAAATGTGTTTATGTACCTGAAACAAAAGTGCTGCATGTATTTTTATCCCTTCAGGAAGCTTGTTATTGATGAGTCCTTGATTTTATTCAAAGGAAGACTCTCATTCAAGCAATATATACCAAACAAGAGGAAACGCTTTGGTATAAAGCTATTTGTACTGTGTGATTGCAGAAGTGATCTTGTTTTAGATATTATTGTGTACACTGGCAGTAATACTTTGAGAGATACCATGAAGTTATTGGGTATCTCTGGTGATGTGGTTCGAACAATGATGGGACCATATCTTGGTAAGGGGCATATGTTATTTACTGATAACTGGTACACAAGCCCCTTACTCAGTGATTTCTTGCGAGTGAACTTGACAGACGTGTGTGGCACAGTGCGTGGTAATCGCAAACATTTGCCAAGGTTCGACGCTGGCACTCGCAGAGGTGAGGTGCAAGCCTTTGCTGCCAATGACATCATGGCATTTCGGTGGCATGACAAACGTGATGTCACATTGTTGACATCAATTCACACAAACGAAATGGTACCCAGTGGCAGGGACAACAGAGAGACCAATGAACCCATTCTAAAGCCTGCAGCTGTCATGGACTACAACCTCAATATGCGCTTAGTGGACAAATGTGACATGCAGATTGGGTTTGCAGACTGTGTACGCAAGAGTTATAAGTGGTATATCAAACTTTTTTTCCATCTTGTTGATATCTCTATGCTAAATGCTTATAACATATACAAGTTGAAGACCAACAAAACACCAAAATATGGTGAATTTTGCCTGTCAGTAATCAGACAAATAATTGCAAAGTACCAAGGAGCAACTCCTGCAATAGACCAGCGCCCACAGACGTCATCTCGTATGAGGCCTGGTGATCACTACCCCATACAACTGCCTCCTACTACTGCCAAGAAAAATGCTCAGAAGAGGTGTTATGTATGTATGCATACCACAAAACGCCCACAAACACGCAGAGACACTCGTTTTATGTGTGAGGAGTGTGAAGTGCCCCTCTGCATATACCCATGTTTCAAAGAGTTTCACAAGCTGCAGCAGTTCTAGGAACGTGGTTAGTGACTGTACATATGTATATATATTATGGAACAATAGTAATAAACATTGTTTTGTATTGTTTGTTTGTGTAAACAAAGTGTATACACAAACTAATAGTGATAAAGTTTGTTCTGTTATTGTGTTGTAAATAATGAGTGTATATTTGAACAATGCACCTTACATTGGTCTCACAGGCCACATAAGTTACCTGGAAAAGAAAAATATTGAAAAATGCAAGAAACCTTTGAATTAGAGTAAATAAAAATTACCGGGTGGGTGGCAGTCGCCGCTGTTGCCGTACGCATGTCAATTTCTGCAAACTTTGCGGCTCTATATCTCGGTAAGTACTGATGGCAAAAAATTTTTTTTAGGCTTAAAACACTAGTAAAAATATTCCTAACATTTTCATAAGAAAAAATTATTTTTTTTTTTTTCGAATATTTGGCGACATAGAATGACAGTTTCAGAGAGGGGCCTGAAACAGTCAAAGGGTTAATTGTATTTCTTTTATTTCTTATGGGAAATATTGCTTTGCCTTTCGAACTTTTCGAATTTAGAACTAGCTCCTGGAACGTATTAAGTTTGAAATTTGAGGTTCCACTGTATTACTTATTCCTATGACGACTTAATCTCATCCAGGGGTCCACTGTTTATAAATCGTTTAGAAAACTGACAAGTTCATGAGCTAGAGACTTGCACAACACTTAGGTGTTGCATCATCAGTCCAATATAAAGAAGAACCATGGGATATGAGACTGAACTTGGGGTAATCAGCCCGTCAGCCTGGAGATGATGTGTTCAGTCCATCATTATTATTTTTTTTTTTTTTTTTATTATCACACTGGCCGATTCCCACCAAGGCAGGGTGGCCCGAAAAAGAAAAACTTTCACCATCATTCACTCCATCACTGTCTTGCCAGAAGGGTGCTTTACACTACAGTTTTTAAACTGCAACATTAACACCCCTCCTTCAGAGTGCAGGCACTGTACTTCCCATCTCCAGGACTCAAGTCCGGCCTGCCAGTTTCCCTGAACCCCTTCATAAATGTTACTTTGCTCACACTCCAACAGCACGTCAAGTATTAAATACCATTTGTCTCCATTCACTCCTATCAAACACGCTCACGCATGTCTGCTGGAAGTCCAAGCCCCTCGCACACAAAACCTCCTTTACCCCCTCTCTCCAACCTTTCCTAGGCCGACCCCTACCCCGCCTTCCTTCCACTACAGACTGATACACTCTTGAAGTCATTCTGTTTCGCTCCATTCTCTCTACATGTCCGAACCACCTCAACAACCCTTCCTCAGCCCTCTGGACAACAGTTCTGGTAATCCCGCACCTCCTCCTAACTTCCAAACTACGAATTCTCTGCATTATATTCACACCACACATTGCCCTCAGACATGACATCTCCACTGCCTCCAGCCTTCTCCTCGCTGCAACATTCATCACCCATGCTTCACACCCATATAAGAGTGTTGGTAAAACTATACTCTCATACATTCCCCTCTTTGCCTCCAAGGACAAAGTTCTTTGTCTCCACAGACTCCTAAGTGCACCACTCACTCTTTTCCCCTCATCAATTCTATGATTCACCTCATCTTTCATAGACCCATCCGCTGACACGTCCACTCCCAAATATCTGAATACATTCACCTCCTCCATACTCTCTCCCTCCAATCTGATATTCAATCTTTCATCACCTAATCTTTTTGTTATCCTCATAACCTTACTCTTTCCTGTATTCACCTTTAATTTTCTTCTTTTGCACACCCTTCCAAATTCATCCACCAATCTCTGCAACTTCTCTTCAGAATCTCCCAAGAGCACAGTGTCATCAGCAAAGAGCAGCTGTGATAACTCCGACTTTGTGTGTGATTCTTTATCTTTTAACTCCACGCCTCTTGCCAAGACCCTCGCATTTACTTCTCTTACAACCCCATCTATAAATATATTAAACAACCACGGTGACATCACACATCCTTGTCTAAGGCCTACTTTTACTGGGAAATAATTTCCCTCTTTCCTACATACTCTAACTTGAGCCTCGCTATCCTCGTAAAAACTCTTCACTGCTTTCAGTAACCTACCTCCTACACCATACACTTGCAACATCTGCCACATTGCCCCCCTATCCACCCTGTCATACGCCTTTTCCAAATCCATAAATGCCACAAAGACCTCTTTAGCCTTATCTAAATACTGTTCACTTATATGTTTCACTGTAAACACCTGGTCCACACACCCCCTACCTTTCCTAAAGCCTCCTTGTTCATCTGCTATCCTATTCTCCATCTTACTCTTAATTCTTTCAATAATAACTCTACCATACACTTTACCAGGTATACTCAGCAGACTTATCCCCCTATAATTTTTGCACTCTCTTTTATCCCCTTTGCCTTTATACAAAGGAACTATGCATGCTCTCTGCCAATCCCTAGGTACCTTACCCTCTTCCATACATTTATTAAATAATTGCACCAACCACTCCAAAACTATATCCCCACCTGCTTTTAACATTTCTATCTTTATCCCATCAATCCCGGCTGCCTTACCCCCTTTCATTTTACCTACTGCCTCACGAACTTCCCCCACACTCACAACTGGCTCTTCCTCACTCCTACAAGATGTTATTCCTCCTTGTCCTATACACGACATCACAGCTTCCCTATCTTCATCGACATTTAACAATTCCTCAAAATATTCCCTCCATCTTCCCAATACCTCTAACTCTCCATTTAATAACTCTCCTCTCCTATTTTTAACTGACAAATCCATTTGTTCTCTAGGCTTTCTTGACTTGTTAATCTCACTCCAAAACTTTTTCTTATTTTCAACAAAATTTGTTGATAACATCTCACCCACTCTCTCATTTGCTCTCTTTTTACATTGCTTCACCACTCTCTTAACCTCTCTCTTTTTCTCCATATTCTCTTCCCTCCTTGCATCACTTCTACTTTGTAAAAACTTCTCATATGCTAACTTTTTCTCCCTTACTACTCTCTTTACATCATCATTCCACCAATCGCTCCTCTTCCCTCCTGCACCCACTTTCCTGTAACCACAAACTTCTGCTGAACACTCTAACACTACACTTTTAAACCTACCCCATACCTCTTCGATCCCATTGCCTATGCTCTCATTAGCCCATCTATCCTCCAATAGCTGTTTATATCTTACCCTAACTGCCTCCTCTTTTAGTTTATAAACCTTCACCTCTCTCTTCCCTGATGCTTCTGTTCTCTTTGTATCCCATCTACCTTTTACTCTCAGTGTAGCTACAACTAGAAAGTGATCTGATATATCTGTGGCCCCTCTATAAACATGTACATCCTGAAGTCTACTCAACAGTCTTTTATCTACCAATACATAATCCAACAAACTACTGTCATTTCGCCCTACATCATATCTTGTATACTTATTTATCCTCTTTTTCTTAAAATATGTATTACCTATAACTAAACCCCTTTCTATACAAAGTTCAATCAAAGGGCTCCCATTATCATTTACACCTGGCACCCCAAACTTACCTACCACACCCTCTCTAAAAGTTTCTCCTACTTTAGCATTCAGGTCCCCTACCACAATTACTCTCTCACTTGGTTCAAAGGCTCCTATACATTCACTTAACATCTCCCAAAATCTCAGTCCATCAATCTTGATAAAAGTACAGCATATGTACATAGAAGTGGCTTTATATACTCCAGACAGGTGACATAAAACAATTAGAAGCAGAGTTACTGGTGGAGAAAATTTATTAGTGGAAGTAGGTCATGCTTGTAGGTTAGGTAAGTGTTGAATTCTCTGCATCAAGATTCCAAGATGTTGGTCAACATGACCATATAGCATTACAATTCAAGGGAAGGTAGGTTATCATGGTGAGGGAAGGATTGTTATCATGGTGAAAGAAGGAAGGTTATCATGGTGAAGGAAGCAAGGTTACCATGGTGATGAAAGGAACGTTATCATGGTGAGGAAAGGAAGGTTATCATGGTGAGAGAATGAAGGTTATCATTTAGAGGGATGGAAGGTTATCATAGTGAGGTATGGAAGGTTATCATGGTGAAGGAAGGAAAGTTATCGTGGAGAGGGATGGAAGGTCATCATGGTGAGGGAAGCAAGGTTATATACAGGGCCTTCTCACTGCATCTTTATGTGAACCTTCTTCTTCTAATCTTCCTAGACGATGCATCACTGCCCTTAAGAACCTCACCAACGGAAGAAGATAAATTATATAACATCAGTCACTAGTGAAATGGTTGTGAAGCAGATAGACAGATTGAAGCAAAATAAGTCGCCGGGTCCTGATGAGGTTTTTTCAAGGGTTGGTAGGGAATTTCTTGTATGAGACTGACATGTGTATGTGTTATCTAAACAGTACATTCACTGTAGTGTTCATGCCTGTCCAAACTGTATTCCATAATTACCTTGAAAGTTAAGACTATATGGTGATAAGACCAGCATTCATTAGATTTTTGACACAGTTAATGTTGGATATTAATTGTTCTAGTATAAACTAAGTGGTACCATCAATATAGAATTGACTACAAGACTGAAGAAATATTCAGTTTAGACAGATTCAGTATATGCCATGAGATAGTATATAGCTATGTGGTAATAACCAGTAATCATAGAGAGTGCTTCAGTGACAAGGGTACTGAAACTGAAACAAACTACAGAAGATGGATTCAGGATGACAATCATATAGTAAACCCAGAACAGATAAGTACCCATTAACTTGTGTAGGCAGAGCAACCAATATCAGCAAGGCCAGCATCATAACAATTTCCAGCTGCCATGTCAAAATTGAACATGTAAGCTTTTGAAATAGAAATTAACAAACATTATCTTAAAACACCAGACCCAAAATTGTTGGGCTATTTATTTGTTTAATCCTCTGGTTGTGTATATAAATTTTTTCACTGCTACATCCTGTTCCAAATTTTATCTCCTCCCCTATCTGGCTAGTCTTGTAGACAGGAGGAGGAGAAAGGTTCATCCAAGGAAGGATTGGCAGGAGAATGAGAGGGAAGATTGAGAGGAAGGTTTGTACACCAGAAAGCATGTGTGAACCTGGAATGGTATGTAAATACCAGCAAGTCAAAGTAAATGACATTTAGATGCAGCAAATACTTTTATTAATGATGCATCAACACATAAGGGCTTTGTGGAGTCAGCCCTGACTTCATAAAACCCCTGTGTGATGCAGCAAATACAGTGGACCCCCAGTGGAATCCATTGTGCCTACTTCAAAAATTAAGGAAATGTGTGCAAAGTGGGTTGAACTGCAAACCTTTATGGATGAAAATCACCCTAACACAGCTATTGCAAGCCATGCTGGTGACTATTACAATGACAATGTTGTGGCCCATTTTAGACAAATCGTAAAGGAACGGGAGGTACAGAGCTCTATGGACAGATATGTTGTGCGACAGAGGTCCAGTGACTCTCAAGCTGGTCCTAGTGGCATTAAAAGAAGAAGGGAAGTAATGCTGGAAAAGGACTTGCTACCTAAAGTCCTAATGGAAGGGGATTCCCCTTCTAAACAATAAGTTCGACACTCTCCCCTCCTCCCATCCCATCAATCATCACCAGATCTTCATTAATGGTAAGTGTCATGTATTCTACTGTTAGTAGAGTACTTAAACTGTGCATGTCTTCTTCAGTTTGTGTGCATTAAACTTAATATTTCATGTGGTAAAACTTTTTTTTTCATAGTACTTTTGGGTGTCTTGAATGGATTAATTTGATTTCCATTATTTCTTATGGGGAAAATTAATTCACCTTCTGATAATTTCAGCATACGATGATCTCTCAGGAACGGATTAATATCGTATACCGGGGCTCCACTATACCTTTATTAATGATGCATCAACACATAAGGGCTTTATGAAGTCAGTCCTAACTTCATGAAGCTCCTGTGTGGGAAAAGCTTAGTTATTAAGAAAAATATCCTGTTTGTGTCATGTACTCAAGGCATGTTTGAGCTGAATTTGAGCAAGGTAAT
>NC_091296.1:43815398-43852898 GCF_038502225.1 Cherax quadricarinatus
ATACCAGGGTGTGCAACACCTGGTACATCGTGAACTAGCTGTAAGGCTACATTCACTAGTGACTGTGGAATTACTAACTGGTATACTCTTCTGCTAGGAGTACCCAACTCAGCTGTTCGATACAGTAATTCTTGGTTCATGACAAAGTCACTGATGGGTGCTGGTGGCTTCACAGTCAGAATAAGATCTTCCTGGAGCAGGAATCGAATCACACCAGACCACATGGGATCTGTTCGTTGAGCATTCTTTACATCTTCAGCACTAAATGGAGGGTCTGCAGTTACTATACTAACATGTCGCGATAAGGCATCTGCGACTACATTTGACTTGCCAGGTAAATGCTCAAAGGTGGGATTGAACTCTTGGATAGTCAAGGTCCATCTGGCTAACCTTCCAGTAGGTTGTTTGTTCTGGAATAAGGGTATCAGTGGAGCATGGTCTGTCAAGACATGAACAGAGTACTGATAAATAATGTCTCGGAAGTGCTTTAAAGACCATACTATTGCTAAAGCTTCTTGCTCAGTTACTGTATAATTACGTTCAGCCTTCGTAAGGACTCGGCTAGCAAATGCAACTGCGTTGTACTTGCCATCGGTCTTCCGAGCTAGTACGGCACCCATGCCAATTGAACTAGCATCAGTTGTCAGATAGAAGGGCTTAGAAAAATCTGGAAATTTCAAAATTGGAGCAGACGTTAGCTTTTCTTTTAGAGTTTGGAATGCTCTTTCTTGATGGAAGGTCCAAACAAAAGGAGCACCCCTCCTAAGCAACTCAGTTAGAGGAGCAGCTATAGAAGAAAAATTGGCAATGAAGGATCTATAAAAACCTGCTAAGCCCACAAAGGATCTTACGGCATCAGCAGTTTTGGGAGTTGGAAAATTTAGTACTGCAGTTACTTTACTTTGGTCAGTCGTAACCCCTCTAGGAGTGACTACGTGACCAAGAAACTTAATTTCTGATCTGAAAAATTGACATTTAGACAGTTTGATCTTTAAATTGGCTTCTTCAAGCTTACCAAGTACTACATCAAGTCTTTTCAAGTGTGTATCCACGTCTTTAGACATGACGATTACGTCATCTAAGTACACCATAAGTGCATTACCTATGAGACCTCTAAAGATATTAGTCATGAGCCTTGAGAACGTGATAGGGGAAGATCGTAATCCAAACGCCATACGGAGGAAGTGATAATGACCTGTAGGAGTGGAGAATGCAGTTAGCTCTTGGCTGTCCTCGTGAAGAGGGACTTGCCAAAACCCTTGTAACAAATCTAGGGTTGAAAAGACTTTGTTATCTCCGATATTACGTAAAAGATCACCCAGTACAGGGAGTGGAAAGCGATCTGGAATGGTTTTCGCGTTTAACTTCCTAAAGTCAATTACTGGGCGCCAAGTACCATCCTTCTTAGGTACTAGTATCAAGGGTGCATTCCAAGGGGAATTGCTAGGTGCAATAACTCCATCATCAAGCATTTGATTGATCAATTCTTCTGCGACAGCAACTTGTGAATGAGGCATTCTGTACGCAGGTATGTAGATAGGTCTAGTACCAGGTTCAAGTGGAATACGATGGGACAATAAGTTCGTTATACCCATCTTCTCACCTGGTAAAGCAATGGCTTTACGACGTTTGTTCAACAGAGTCAACAAACGCTTGACTTCATCTGGGAAGTCAGTGGGAGCTAAGTCTTTCTCCTCAACTGGTGGAACAGATTGATCCAGTGAAGTGGATGAGGTCTCCCCGGCAGAAATAGCACCGACCCACTGGTCAGGTGACAACTCATCCTCTACCTGAACAGGGTAAGGATAGTGAACAAGGTCAACAAGATTGGTATTTGCTCTGAGGCGAACACTGTGACCAGAAATGTTGGCCAGGAAGAAATGGATCTTACTATCTCTTACAACATGTAAGGATGGTTCAACAAATAGACCTTTTACTTTGCAAGAATCACTGTCAACTAGGACGTTATCACCATCTGGAACACTAGGAACAACAACAGACACTCTAGTGAGAGCACTAGCCGCAACAGAAACGTCTTTCTGCAGACGGCATGTGACATCAACAAGAGATGGCATTACTAGTTTCAAGTAATCGTTTTCCGACAAGGCGTCCCCTGTGGAGAAACTACTACTCGAACTAGCAGGGATAGGTTGTGCACTCAAGGCAATCTGAGTGTCCTCGGACACTTGAGGCATCGGACTATCCTGCAAGTCTGACGGTATAGGTGGAACACTGATGGGAGTGACAGAATTACCAGTGCTTGACCGCTTGGGTACGCTACTGGAGAATGCATTAGCTTGTAAGGACTTAATCCGTACATCATACTCTGCAGCAGTATAACAGATTTCTGATCCAAGCTGGTAACCCCAGAATGGAACGATCAAGTCGTCAATTTGGGCATGCCACCGATAAGGGTCGAGCACAATGCGTAAGTCTCGCATGGAAGCAAATCCCAGTAGAAGGTCACCAGGGAAAGTAATCTGGTCGACAACAAGGAAGGAAGCAGTGAAGTCTCTACCTTGGATAGAAAAGGTTAGGGAAGTCCGACCTCGGACACGCAGGTGAGAACCAGCTACTCCACTAAGGGAGGACACATGAGTCGGTTCTACGAGAAGGACATGTCGTAACTGCTTATCCTTAAACAAACTAGACCTAATAATATTGACTTGCGCACCAGAGTCCATGAACAAATGAACGGGCGCATTATAAATAGATGCTTGCACTATAGGGCCTATGGTTGCATTGGAAGTTATGTGCAAACAAAAGGGTGGATTGTCATCAGAAAAGACTTGTTCTACTTCATCCCCAAAATCATCTATGTCAGAGACATGTGAAGCAACATCATCAGCAGGGTTGTCATTCTCGAGACTGCTTAAGGCTTCAAAGGAATTGTGAACGGGGATGGTGTACTCATTATCACCTACTGTCACCATGGGATGGTTTGACTGGGGCGCTCGAATTCCCCCGAATTGGAAGAACGAGCCTGGTTCTGGTTAGTTTGAGAATTGGAAGAATGAGCCTGGTTCTGGTTATTTTGAGAACCACGATATCTGTTTCCTCTACGGGTTCTGCGGTTGGAACGAGCACGGAAAGACCTAGAGTACTGAAGGTTATAGAGAGCATTGCACTCAGATGTGTCATGTCCATGTATTCTATGATAAGTACAGTAGGGAAGATCTGGGTACTCATCATCAGTACGACGTCTCTTAGGGTAACTATTAGGACAATTAATTGCAATATGGCCACGGAAACCACAGTTGTAACAATTCCGCCGACTATGGTTACTGAATGTACTATGAATACTACGAGGTGTATAACGACTCTGTACACTGGTTCTTGGTGTTCTCTGAGATGGTTGACGACCACGATTTGTCTCTGTGGCGCAAACAAGAGGTGGTGTAGACTGAGGCATAGGTGTGAAATTACTTTTAATACATGGGAAAGTACCCTGGGGGCACAAGGAACGTACATGATTTAAGGCTGTAAGTGGTTCCATCGTTACAGTTGGAGGATGAGCCTCATAAGCACACACGGAAGCAGGCGGCATTAGTTCTTTAATTGCTCCAAAAGCTGCTATTTTAGCGAGCGATTCTGTAAATGGTTTAGCCTCTTCAGGGAGAAAAGATGATGATTGGACAGCATTGATAAATGATGATAAAAGTTTGTCTAATCTAACAGCAAATGCACTCAACGATTCATTACTCATGGGTGTAGCATTCACTAGTTCCCTAAGAACGACATATGGATCAGCTGTTTTTACTGGGACAAGGAAAGAACGAATCAGTTCCTCATATTGTGACCACTTAGTAAGATTCCTGAAGTCTCGCATATCAAGGAGATCAACAACGTGAACAGCAGCAGGGGATCGATAAAGAGCTTCTTTAGCAAGTCTGATAAGGCTTTCCTCTGAAGGAGGACCTTCAACTAGAGCACTAGCACGAGAACGAATGGCTGCAAACCATGCTTCAAGACTATGTACATGGCCATTGAATAAAGGTAACGCATCAAGGGAATCACGAGTATAACTATAATATCTCGGTGTCTGAGTCGGTCTGTCAGTCGGTAAGGAACTGTGAGGACTGATGACAGGAGCAACAGTAGCCTGAGAGGTCTGAGTGTCGACATTCACTAAAGTATCACTTGACGGTATGTGAGACATAATGGCAAAATAGCACGAGAACAAATAAAGCAAAAATAATGAACAATAAAAATGATATAAAATTCTAGAATTGAAATAAAAGATATACAACTAATTCTGCAGAAGTAATAAAAAAAATTGTCTAAGATACACTGCAAGAGGAAGGACAACTCAAGGTCAAGAAAAAATTTACATTGAAATATACAAGTAAAAATATTACTGGAGACTAAATTAAATGCAAAATGAGCTGGCTAAATATACAAGTAAAAATATTACTGGAGACTGAATTAAATGCAAAATGAGCTGTCTTTACTCTTGCTAAGAAATTAATTAATTAAATTTTAAATCAATGTAAAAGTATAAAATAAAATTATTAAATTGTTAACTGGGAAATTTAAGTATTTTCTAAGAATGCGTAGACAAAATTAAAATATAATTCATAAAAATATTAATAAAAGAAAATAATTCACTGCAGAACAAGTGCAACAAAATAATTCACTGCAGAACAAGTGCAACAAAATAAGATGTAGAAATAATCACTGCAGTAATAAGTGTCACTGGGAAAACTCAGGTAAAATAATAAAATTAAAATATGAAGAAAAAAACTGATTGAACACTTTAACTCTTAATTGTAAATTAGACAAAACAATTTACTCAAACAGAGTAAGGAAAACACTTTACGTTAAAAGTAATTGAAATTGCATCAAGAGTGAATTTGTTCAAAGAAATATAAAAATATGAATAAAATAAAACAAAGGAACAAAACGGGTAAATTAACACTTACAGTGGCGGGGCACACAACATTATTAGTATATTCTTACAACAAAATCTTGCTGTGACTGATACGACAAAAATTTGCTGGTAAAAATAATGGTACACAGTCTGCGAAAAAATTAGAGGAATGAGACACTGCTGGCATATGAAAGAAAAAAAAAAGAAAGACACACATAGAAATAAATGGATAATTTGGTATACTGGGGTGAATATCACTGCATGAAATACAATGACAATTACTGGAGAATACAACGCTGAAAGAATACACGATAAAAAAAAATTAATCACTTCACACAGAGTGACTGACTGGTACACTACACAATAATACTTACTAGAGACAGGAGTAGCATAAAGAAAAAAAACACAGATAAAAAAAATATAAGATAAGTGAAAACACTGAAAAACACAAGGTTTAGAGTACACAAGAAATTTACTATAAATGTTTCACACATGCAAATGTCTTTAAATTCAAGAAAAATGTCTCTAAATTATCACTGAAGTCTGTAGTAGTCGGGTGATTACTGGTGATGAGGGTAGGTTGTAGGTTGTCCTGCGCGGTGACTGACGCCTCCTACACTCACTGTTGTCGGAAGAAAAGCGCTCTCTCTCGGTGAACTCCCATAATTGGGTTTTATCGTTGGCGCTCACCTACAATCTCTTGACCAATTATGTGAGCCAAAACAGTATTAGGACCCGGTACAAGGGTTCAACCAACCACAGGTAGATGAGGTGGGTGGCTGGTGGTGGTGGTTGATGGTGGGTGGGTGAGAGTATGGTGGGTGAGAGAGACTCGCTGACGCACTGCCGCGCACCCCACTCTACCCACGAAGGTGGCTTGATAAGCCACTCTATGCCACAGGAATGGTGAAACCCACTCTTAGCATCCAACAGGGAGCACAAAGCGATATAGACAATACTGCAGAGGAACTTGGCTTACTTCTTACTGTGTGGCTTACTTCTCTCTCTCAGCTGGGTTAGAAGCTGGGTTGGCTGACTGGCTTACCCCACAAGAATGGCTGGCTGGAAGACGTGTAACGATGCACAAAGCACAGAGGAGCAGTTGGATGACAGGAGACAGGCTGGATGATAGGCTGACTGGCGTTCACTTCCACAGTCTGGCTTACACTGGCTTAATTGCAAAATCCGGGTCAACCCCTCGGAGATTGAGCAATTAGCACACGAACTAAGCCAGGAAGCTTGAAACGGCTGCAACAGGCTTGCAGGCTGGAGGTTGTGAGGGGAGTAAGGCGGCTGGCTGGAGGTTCACCTTTGACCCTGCCGGCTACTCACAACAGTCTTGTAACGTCCTGAATTACCCGTAAAAACTAAATCCACGATCCCACCGCTGCCACCATTTATCATGTGGGAGTTCGACACGTGGATTAGGTAAGAAATACTCACGTAGGCTGGTATTACGTATAATTACAGACAAGGTGGGTTGCGCCCTTACAGCCGTGACCTGCCTCCTTGCTCACTCTCGTATCACTGACTGACTGACTGGCCGCCCACGTACCCATAGAGGGTCTTTGAATAATGCCAGGTCAGCGCAATATGAGTTCAGATAGTGACTCAGGCAGAGACGGTTGGTCGTTGAGTCAACGGTACACTGGTTACTGGTAACTGGTTACTACTACTGAGATCTCTCTCTCTCTCTCTCTCTTTACACAGGGTTTGACAAGGTTAAGGATCCCTAGTTTTATTGACAAGCTATTTACAGGTTAAGGATTCCTAACTTTATTGGCAAGCTAAGAGCTGTTACCTACATCAGCTCATTTGAAAGCATTTTTATTGTTATGAGACATACAAGTAGGGAACAGGATGAAGTTGGAGCCATCTGTGGGCCAGCATTTTCATTTAATCATCTGACGTTATCACGTTGACATCATTATACTGTACAAATGTGTTCCATACTCGAGTCATCCTGGGTATATATGATCTCAGATGGAGTGAAGTTCTGGAGAAGGGTACAGCCAGAGTGAAGTTGCTGCTTTCCGCCTGTCTTGTGGCATGAAAGCTTGTTTCACGCTGTCCTCGAAGTGGATCCAAGTGTGGTACTTTGACAATATTGGCCTTGTACATAACAGTAAGGCCACCCACGTCCCTCCTGTGTTGAAGGCTCTGCTGAAATGACAGATCTATCTAGGATGGGTCCAGGCGAGAGATGAGACGTCTTGCTCTGTTCTCCACTCTGTCAAGCAGTCGAAGATGAGAGGGGGGCAGGCAAACCAAGAAAGTGGGGCATACTCAAGGTGTGAGCATACTTGTGCCTCGTACAGAATCTTGCAACCCCTACTGTCAAGCAGATGCGAGATGCGGCGAAGTGCTGTAAGCTTCCTGGCTGCCTTGTTTGCTAGATTTACAACATGGTTCTTCATGGTTAGTTTGGAGTCAAATTTCACCCCAAGGATATCAACTTCTTCTCCAGGTGCCAACACCCTCCCATTCATCCTTACTACTGCACCAGAATTGCCATCATGGTGCCTAGAGACGATCATCATTTGCATTTTCTCAGGTGCAAATGTTACCATCTATTTCCCCAAGCTGATATAGCTCTTAGCTGGTGATTGATGTAGCTTAGAGCAGCTGGCATTTCTTCTCTTGGATAAGTGAATGTCAGTGTACAGTCATCTGCATATGCATGTGATTCTGTGATGAGATGAAGAAGGTCGTTGAAGTAGACATTCCATAACAATGGTCCCAGCATGCTTCCTTGTGGAACACTTGCTGATTCCGTTCCATTGAGAACTACACTTAGAGATCTACCATGAAGGTAATCACTGAGGAGACATAGCGTAGAGCCTGCAATTCCCAGTGCTTGAAGTTTTGCTAAGAGGCCCTGGTGCCACACCCAGTCTAAAGCACCAGCAATGTCCAATGCTACCACACAGCTTACTGTAGATTAAGGATGTGTCCAGTGAAGGCTTTCACTTGGTTGTCAACATCCCCTTGGAGAAGAGCATTCCAGTCGGTGGTGGCGAGCTCAGAGCAAAGGGCTGGCCAATTACCTCTTTCCCATAGCCAGGTTGTGTGTGTGGACTCCTCACCTCGTTCTGTTGGGATCTTAGGTGTCGTAAAAACAGCCTTGTGGTCAGACGATCCAACGTAGCAGAGGAGTTGACAAGTGACTATGCCTTCTGCCAGATCACTCACTACTGGGTCAAGGGAGGAGCCAGAGATGTGAGTAGGGAAATCAACAAAGTTTCTCATGTCAAATACTGCAAGGTCATCAAAGTCCCTCTGTATAAGGTGCTGGTTGAGGTCACCAACAATTATAATATGTTGACAGTTGTGTTGTAGCAGAAGGGAGTCAATATTTTCCATTAGGAAGTTGATGGGGTGTGCATGTTGCCACTGAGGTCTGTACATTGCACATGCTAGTACAGAGGTACTAGTGTTTATGCAGAGCTTGAAGAACATCATTTCAAGATGAGTAGGGGTGGCAACATCAATGTGCTGGGCATGAACACTTTTAGAGAAGCACACAGCAACACCTCCTCCTTGCCCTTGCCTGTCGCTTCTCATCCATGAGGTGTAGCCAGCAGTTCTTGCAAAATTTTCTGGAGTCCTGTCATCCAAAAATGTTTTAACAACAGCTATTATGTCGGGACATCGAGTGTTCACAAAACTATGTGTGAGCTCTCCAACATTAGTAATGAAACCTCTAATGTTGGCCAACAGGATGCTGATAGACTGGCTCCTCATGATGTGGTCAGCTTGAGGTGGTGGGTGTGTAGGGCATGTAAGGTGCCTGCCCTTGAGAGAGGTAGGGTACTGAGGCAGCTGAAGGGATGTAGGTCTGTGGTCTTGTATAAGGCACAATACCACCTGCTGGGCTGAGATAGGAGTAGCTGAGTGGGTGACGTGTGAGAGTGTTCACCAATTCAGAGATCCTGCTGGTTTGTTCTGAGAACAGGTCTCTAAACAGGTGGTCCTGTCTGTCAAGTTCCTTTTTCTTCCGACACTGGTCCTCCTGTTGTCCTCTCTCTCTCTCTCTCTCTCTCTCTCTCTCTCTCTCTCTCTCTCTCTCTCTGTCTTTTTTTTTTTACACAGGGTTTGACAAGGTTAAGGATCCCTAGTTTTATTGACAAGCTATTTACAGGTTAAAAATTCCTAACTTTATTGACAAAGAATAAAATATTATGCACAGAAAATGTAAAACTGAAATCACAGAATAATGTACTGAAATAAACTGTAGCAATATTGCAAATAACATTTTCTAATCAAAAGTATTGCACAACACAACACAACATAAAATTTCTGGAAGAAAACAAAATTTTAATAGCAGCACAATGTCTACACAAGAATTATTGTAAAATGCGTCAATGTTGCAATAATAAAAAATAACACACACACAAGAAAATACAGTTTACAAAAGCAACAAAAAAATGTTATCAAGGAATGAACTGATTGAACACTTTAACTCTTAATTGCAGCTTAAGTAAACACTTACTGAACAAACAAAAGAATGATTTACTTTAAAGAAGTTAAAAATTGCACTAAGTGAATTTGTTTAATGAAATATAAAAAAAATAATAGAGGCAAAAAACAAAAAACAAAACAAGGAAAAGATTTGAACACTTACAGTGATGCAGAACACAACACATCAATATATGCACAATACTATGAGAATTTTCTTGTAATAAGGCTTGAGGTATGAAAAATTTGGAAAATAATTCTCTTGCTTCAAACAAAATAATGGCACTATTGTCTGTGGAGATAAGACAAATTAGACACTGGCTAAATGAAAAGAATTAACACAAGAATGTTCAACACGCAGAGAAAAAAAATAAAATGGCAAATGAATGAATAAAAAAAATTAGCAAGAATCCACAAATGCTGGGAGAAAAAAACAATAACTGAGACAACACTGAATTGTGATGCAGAATATAAGGTAAGAAGTTACTGAATTACTTCACTGTATAAATTACTAGGCAAGGAACACAATACTGTGAGCACAAGATAATTGTGAAGTGTAAACACAAGGTTATACTGCTTATATATTGCACACAACAACGAAAAACATGAAAGTACTTACTTCAAGTATATATAAAAGAAAGAAACACAACACAACCGACATAAAATAAAGCACGAATATTAACACTGAAGAAACAAGAGAAAAAAAAAATATTGCAAACAGTATACAGTGGACCCCCGCATAACGATCACCTCCGAATGCGACCAATTATGTAAGTGTATTTATGTAAGTGCGTTTGTACGTGTATGTTTGGGGGTCTGAAATGGACTAATCTACTTCACAATATTCCTTATGGGAACAAATTCGGTCAGTACTGGCACCTGAACATACTTCTGGATTGAAAAAATATTGTTAACCGGGGGTCCACTGTATAATGAACACTGAGTCTAATCAAGAGTCACTGAATGTCACTTAAGAAATCACTGTCAAGAAAAAGTCTGAACACACGCAAATGTCTCTATATAAAAAAAATATTCATTAACACTGTAGCGACGGTGTAGGTTGATGGTGATGAAAGGTAGGTGGTGGAGTCTTGTGGCTGGTGGCGTTCCGGACTCCTCGAAGAATTTGCGCTTAAATCGATGATGAACTCACACAGGAGGCTTTTATGATGGCGCCCCTGACGAAGGAACATCTTTGGCTCTTGACCCCCTATGTGGTCCATAAAAATATGGTGCTAGAACCCGTAAGAAGGGTACAAAAACAACAGCAGTAGTGGGTGAGGTGGGTGAGTGCTTGAGGCAGCGTGATGAGCCACCGCGTGGTGACTGGGCCTATGGGATGAACGGCATAAGCCACACTGGGGACACCTGCACTAGGCACGAAGATATTCTAAGCCGGGCTGGCTTAAAAACAACCCACAAGATACCACAACACCACAGGGATGATAAAACACTCAGAATAGCTAGAACTGGAAGCACAAAGCGATGAAGAAGACTGTACCCACGTGGCTTGCTTGAGTACTGGGTTAGTTGCTTGGGTTAGTTACTGGCTGGCTTGGCTTAACCCTTCACACAGACTGGCTTGATAACTTGTAATGATGAGAACAGCAGAGGTGGCAGAGCTGGAATGGTGTAGGGCTGGGCTGGACTCGACTCCCCCCACAGGCTGGCTTGATGGCTTGGCTTACTTTGCAAACCCTGGTTAACCCCTCGGAAGTAATGCAATTAAGCAAATAAAATGCTAATACACAGAGACTGACCAGTAAGGGAAGTAATGGGCTGGTGAAAGCTTGCTTCGGGTAGCTGGCTTGGAATTGTAGAGTGCGCCTCGGCAGGCCTAGCGTCACAAGATGGCGACCGGCTCAGTAGAAATTTATCTCCAGAAATCGCTGTAATCGTCAGAATTGCAGGTCCTCCGATGCCACCATTTGTCGTCGGGGTTTGTTGGAGATTAGATGGTTGCAGTAAACACACTTGTTGGATGGTAACACTTATATTATCAGACTGTGGTAAGGGATGCCCAGCCTGCCTGTTGCTGCTCGGTAGGTCTAACTGGAACTGAGAGAGTTACAGAGGCTCTCACGCACACATGCGCATCACGTGACATCATCACACAAACTAGTCCCTAGGCCTAGCAAGGGATCGTGTATGTAAAACATAGGGATGTTGCTAACTATGGTACTCAGATAAGCTATACAACACATGTAGGGGATCAGCAACTATGCTGACATACATACATACATACATGCACACATACATATGCTATGGGTTAGGAGAGAAGCTGAGAAACAGTTTCAAAATAACATAAGAGCAAAGGCTGAGTCTGAATCAAAACTTCATCAGAAGAAAGATGACCAGGTAATTCAACCGAGGAAGAAAGGAGGAAAACTAACAATGACAAGGAAGCTTGTGAGGTGTTATTAAATGATTAGAAAAGGTCTTCTCACTAGATATTAGGGCATTACCAAAGAAGTTGAAGAACAGGGGGCACCAACAAGTAATAGATGCCATCCACACAAAAAGGGAAGAGTTAAAAATACTTTTGATGGCCCTGGATACATCAGAGACAATGGGACCTGACAGTGTTACCATGGATTCTGCTAGAGGGTGCAGAAGCATTCTCTAAATCACTAGCTCTGAGCTACAATAAGTCAATGGATACAGGACAGTTACCAAAGATCTGAAGGACAGTATATGTAGTCCCTGTATCTAAGAAAGGGGACAGACAGGTGGCGTTAACCCTTTGACTGTTGTAAGCCCATTTCTGAAACTTCTTATGTCGAAAAATATTCAAAAAATAAAAAAAAAATATTTTTTCTAACCAAAATGTTAGGATTAGCATGCTAAGTGTTTTAAGCCTAATTTTTTTTTTTGCGACCAGTGCTTACTGAGATATAGAGGCATAAAGTTGGCAGAAAATGGGCCACGTATGGCAACAGCGGCGAATGCTGCTCACCCAGTAAATTTTTTTTTACTCCCATTTGAAGGTTTTATGTTTTTTCCACTACTTTATTTTTTTCAGGTACCTTATGTGGCCTGTGAGACCAAAGTAAGGTGCAATGTATATATATACGCTTGTTGTATGCAATGCAGTAAGCACACAAATGTAATTATCAATATATTGTTTGCAAAACTTGTTTACACAATTCAAAAAAATTTTTATTGCTATTGTTCTATAATATACGTATATACAAATGTACAGTCACTGGACATGTTCTTCAAAGTCCTGCAGATTGTGGAACTCTGAAACATGGTTTCATACATGATGGTGTTTTACACTCCTCACACATAAAACGAGTGTCTCTGTGTTTTGGTGGGCATTTTTTTGTACACAGACAAAACACCTCATCTGAGAAGTTTTCTTCAAAGTAGTAGCAGGCAGTTGTGTTAAATAGTTTTTTTTTTTATCTCTCAACAAGTCGGCCATCTTCCACCAAGGCAGGGTGACTCAAAAAGAAAGAAAATTCCTAGTTATCCTAGGTAAATGGTTGTGTGCCATCATTCATACTTACCCTACCCTACCCTACCTTACCCTACCTACCTTAACCTACCTACCTTGTGTGGCCTGGTGGCTAAAGCTCCCGCTTCACACACAGAGGGCCCGGGTTCGATTCCCGGCGGGTAGAAACATTTCGACACGTTTCCTTACACCTGTTGTCCTGTTCACCTAGCAGCAAATAGGTACCTGGGTGTTAGTCGACTGGTGTGGGTCGCATCCTGGGGGACAAGATTAAGGACCCCAATGGAAATAAGTTAGACAGTCCTCGATGACGCACTGACTTTCTTGGGTTATCCTGGGTGGCTAACCCTCCGGGGTTAAAAATCCGAACGAAATCTTATCTTATCATATCTTATCTTACCTTAACCTGCCTACTTTAACCTACCTACCTTAACCTGCCTACCTTAACCTGCCTACCATAACCTACCTACCTCAACCTACCTACCTTAACCTATTTTTTTTTTCCCCATGATGGTGAGTGCAGGCACAAAATTCGCCTGCTGGGACGGCTGGCCCCTTGGTTGCTTCTCACCCTGTTTTCTGCTGAGAAATCCTTTTGTGAAAATCTGTTCTTATGACTATTTATTAACCAGGGGTTAAGGAGCCCTCAGGCCACCCCACTGGTTATGCATTCTCCGCTGCACTATGGAACAATCCAAAGCCTTCACGACATACAATTCAACTTTTGAGGATGGTATACGTAGTTCTTTGTTGAGTATTTCGTATGTTTGTGGGGACATTTCTTCTCTCCAGGTAATTATCACTGCTCCAAGGACAGCTTCTTGAGGGTCAGTGGGCTGTACATTGATGATGGTAAGTGGCGACTCAGCATTGTCTGATGAAGCTGCTGGATCGCCCAAGTCCTAATCTGATCAGTATCATAGTACTCGGCCTTCTGTCGATACTGATCCATCATGGATGCGATGTTGGAGTCGCTCGCACTCTTCACGTCGAGCACGAAAGCCTTCCTGTTTTCCAAATCACAAATCAACAAGTCAGGCTTCTGTGTACCAAGCACCATTGTAATCTGCGGCTCCTTAGCCACAGCATGCTTCTTCACCATACAATCCGCAGCGATGGCATCCACAACGTTATCATGATGTCAGACCCGTTGCCCATGGAGTCTTGGACAAACCTGCAGAAGGTGTCCCAGGGACTCATGTTGCTCACAACCCTCACATGTTGTATGTGCTTGTCTTCTTCCTCTTACACGCCTTGTTTTAGTTGGTATTAAATTATGTTTGATCTTTAAGGCGTCAATAAACATGGCCTCCTTCATAAGGCTCGTTCCATTCGTCATCCATCGATGAACCTGCGGGACCAAATGATGGTCCTTCAGTCCTGCGCCATCTAGCGAACCCACCAAAACCTTTCGCCCATTCCTTGAGCTCCTGCCGTCTAGTCACTACGACAGCATTCCTCACTCTACTTTGTCCAACAAACCTTAATGCCTTAACCCTTTGACTGTTTACGACGTATAAATACGTCTTACGAGCCAATGTTTCTGACGTATTTATACGCACAAATTCTAGCGGCTTCAAATCAAGCGGGAAAGGCCTGGTAGGCCTACATGAGAGAGAATGGGTCTCAGTGGTCAGTGTGCACCCTGTGAAAAAAATCTGGGACCCAGCGGTGCATTGTGGGAACGCCATCTTGTTAGTCCATTTTCACCATGTCTCTTGGTAAGAAGTTCCTCACTCCTCGGCGGATTGGAGGTCTTTTGTTCCCAAGTGATAGCTCTAACATCGATGAAAATGTCAGTGACAGTGAATTCCAGGGTTTTGAAGTGAGTGTTACCGGAAAAAGTGCCCAGGATAACGTAATTAGTGATGAATGATGGGCCGGCTTGTTCACGTTCACGTTCGCCTGTACCAGGACGAAAGAGGAAACTATTTGGTCGTGTACAACACCCAGATGATAGCAGTGAATGTGATAGTGATAGTGATAGTGATTTCAAGGTCATTGAAAGCAGTTCTAGTGACAGTGAGGGTGAATATTCCCCAGTGAAGCGACAGTATGTACGACGTAGCATGAGGTCTGGTAGTGTTTCATATGTTGTTCCAAGGGGAAGGAGAAACTCTGGGAGCACATCCCATGGCCCTACACCACGAACTGATAGTGAAGATGATGATATTGTAACGATGGGTATGAATGATGTGAGTGAGGGAGCAGGCAATGGTGGTGATAGTGAGGGTGGCACGGCCCATGTGGCACCATCAGCGGGCCACGCTACTTCCCACGCTGCTGACTCTGCACAACAACCAGCCTCACCCGACCCCACACTCCCACAACCTGCACAACCACAACCTGTGCAACCACGGTACAATATCCAGACCCCACCAGCAGACTGCATCTGGGATTGGCAGGACGGTGACGAGTTTGTTCCCAGTCCCCATGACTTTGATGAAACACAAAGTGGAATAAAGCCATCATGTCCACTTGGGAACAATGCCAGTGAACTGGACTGCTTTGAGTTATTCTTCGATGAACCCCTGATGGACATCATTGTCAGGGAAAGAAACATACTGTGATTACACCATGGCAAATACAATTCTCTCACCAAAATCATGGCTACACAAGTGGAAGGAGACAACTGTGGCAGAGATGTACCTGTTTTTTGCCACAATAATGCTTATGCCACATGTGTATAAGCACACTGTCACCACATACTGGGCAACAGAACGCCTGATTTCAACTCCAGGTTTTAGTGACATTATAGGTGTCAATCGTTTCCTGATACTGTTACGTATGTTACACTTTTCAGACAAAACCAGGCCTGACAGAAGCGACAGGTTATATAAGATAAGAAATGTGTTTATGTACCTGAAACAAAAGTGCTGCATGTATTTTTATCCCTTCAGGAAGCTTGTTATTGATGAGTCCTTGATTTTATTCAAAGGAAGACTCTCATTCAAGCAATATATACCAAGCAAGAGGAAACCCTTTGGTATAAAGCTATTTGTACTGTGTGATTGCAGAAGTGGTCTAGTTTTGGATATCATTGTGTACACTGGCAGTAATACTTTGAGAGATACCATGAAGTTATTGGGTATCTCTGGTGATATGGTTCGAACAATGATGGAACCATATCTTGGTAAGGGGCATATGTTATTTACTGATAACTGGTACACAAGCCCCTTACTCAGTGATTTCTTGCGAGTGAACTTGACAGACGTGTGTGGCACAGTGCGTCGTAATCGTAAACATATGCCAAGGTTCGACGCTGGCACTCGCAGAGGTGAGGTGCAAGCCTTTGCTGCCAATGACATCATGGCATTTCGGTGGCATGACAAACATGATGTCACATTATTGACATCAGTTCACCAAAACAAAATGGTACACAGTGGCAGGCACAACAGAGAGACCGATGAACCCATTCTAAAGCCTGCAGCTGTCATGGACTACAACCTCAATATGAGCTTAGTGGACAAATGTGACATGCAGATTGGGTTTGCAGACTGTATATGCAAGAGATATAAGTGGTATATAAAACTTTTTTTCCATCTTGTTGATATCTCTATGCTGAATGCTTATAACATATACAAGTTGAAGACTAACAAAACACCAAAATATGGTGAATTTTGCTTGTCAGTAATCAGACAAATAATAGCAAAGTACCAAGGAGCAACACTTGCAATAGACCAGCGCCCACGAAATTACCAACACACGTCATTTCTTTTCAGGCCTGGTGATCACTACCCCATGCAACTGCCTCCTACTACTGCCAAGAAAAATGCTCAGAAGAGGTGTTATGTATGTATGCATACCACAAAACGCCCACAAACACGCAGAGACACTCGTTTTATGTGTGAGGAGTGTCAAGTGCCCCTCTGCATATACCCATGTTTCAAAGAGTTCCACAAGCTGCAGCAGTTCTAGGAACGTGTTTAGTGACTGTACATATGTATATATATTATGGAACAATAGCAATAAACATTGTTTTGTATTGTTTGTTTGTGTAAACAAAGTTTATACACAAACTAATAGTGATAAAGTTTGTTCTGTTATTGTGTTGTAAACAATGAGTGTATATTTGAGGAATGCACCTTACATTGGTCTCACAGGCCACATAAGTTACCTGGAACAGAAAAATATTGAAAAATGCAAGAAACCTTTGAATTAGAGTAAATAAAAGAATACCGGGTGGGTGGCAGTCGCCACTGTTGCAGTACGCACGTCACTTTCTGCAAACTTTGCGGCTCTATATCTCCGTAAGTACTGATGGCAAAAAAAAATTTTTAGGCTTAAAACACTCAGAAAAATATTTCTAACATTTTCATAAGAAAAAATAATTTTTTTTTTCGAATATTTGGCGACATAGAAAGACAGTTTCAGAGAGGGGCCTGAAACAGTCAAAGGGTTAAGGGTGTTTGGGTGCAACGCCAGGTTCCATATTACGCAATCCTCTGAGTTATGAAACGCATCTAGCCTGTTCTTCCAGAATATTGGAACCCTTGTTGACAAACAAATAAACCCCAAACCTCCCGCAGCTGCCAGAGCATAATAAACACCAACCGATGTATCTTTTGGTAGCTTCAGCCATTTCTTAATCATCCGCCTGATCAATTTGTCTGACATCCTCAAGGTATTCTGACAGACACCACCCAGCACCATAATATGTATAATGCCAGGAATCAGGTGCTTATTTAATACACCTACCATCCGACTTACGACCTGCTTGACTTACGACCTGCTCGACTTACGACCACTCGACTTACGACCGTGTTTTTTATGCCAAATTTCTGGGAAATAAACAACTATTTGTGTTGTACACACTATTTATCCTAAACCTTACAGTATAAAATACAGTACTAACAACATAAAATGTAAAGTAAAACATGAAATACCAAAATAAAACAATAAAATAAAGTCATTACAAAAATGTTTTGTTGATATTCAGTAGTAAAGTTTGACTTATGACCATTTCGACTTACGACCGGTTTCTCAGAACCGAACTCGGTCATAAGTCGGATGGTAGGTGTACATATAACCATTGTTGTGATTTTAGGGGAGCTTCGTAGAGCGCTACAAGCTTCTCATGAAGCGTTTGGATGTCTGGCTTTCCCCTACCGGCTGAAGAGAAGTGCATTATCAAGTACTTATATACTGCTGTTGGTTGAAGGGAATCTACTTGGGCTCCATAGATTTCCATTTTGTGCGTCGTGTCCACGTACCATTTCTTCATTCTTGGTACCGTTTGAATTTTTAATGTGGCACACTTCTGTGGGTTTATCTCTTAACCCAGATGCCTCCTACTGCCTCAAAAACAGCTGAAACTGTGCATGAAGGCCTTGCTCGGACTCAGCAACCAGCACTACATCATCAGCAAACGCCAAGGCAGACACCTTCAACTCGGCATTAGCTAATGGCCATCCAATTTGCTCGTTTAATGCCAATAGTACTTCATTCATTACTATATTGAAGAGAATACACCCCTCTACACATTCTCCCTTCTTTTCCCATAACCTCAGTAGATGCATCAGCATAAGTTGACATAATATAATTGATCACCAAAGGAGGCACATTGTGTATTTGTAGTGCCCTTCTAACCGAGGAATGGTTTACCGAGTCATAAGCTTTCTTTACTTCTTGAAATATTGCATACAGTGGCTTTATCTTTGTTTTACTATCACTAATTATTGCATCCAACAACATCACATTAAAGGGCCAGGCCATCTGTGGGTAGGAATGCTTTCTGTGCCATATGGAGGAGAACCCAATTGACGCACCTCTCTGCCAATATTTTATGAAATGCAACCCACCCCTGGTTCTACAAACCATACCACACTCAAGACATCGAAATGGAGCTCCATTACCAACAGCCGCCATCATCAAAAAGGACAACTCAACAGAGGTAGTGTTTGCCACGCACAGAGCTAGAGTAAGGCTCGCCCATTCATATGACAACCCGTAAAAGTCTAAATTCTGATTAAAAGGCTCTGCACACAGCAGGATGTGCAGCTTGACTGCAGGTTGACTGATCACCGAAGCTCTCAGCCACACCTGCGTTACTGACTCCCACCTGGAATATATCCAGAGGTAGTGCACGAGGATCATAATCACTCGAACTGAGAGAATAGAAAGTGGTGCACCAAATGCTATTCACTGAGAACAAGTGACTTCAGGTCATTAAGAGACCTGAACCTACCTATCTGCCAACCTTCCTTCCTTCCTTCCTGTCTGGTTTCTATAATATACAGTGGACCCCCGAGTTTCGGCAGCATCGACTTTCGTGAAATTCGACTCGGCAAGTTTTTTTGGCAAAATTTGGCCTCGAGTTTCGTGATTAGACTCGTGATTTGGTGACCATCTGGTACCCGTCCGTCACCGTGCACACAAAGCCAGTCTCCCACGCCATTCATGCTCAGTGTGCCATTGTTTACCAACACGTGACCATCACCTTGCGGGTTCATACGTAGTAATCCATTGTTTTTTGTGATTGAAACTGTTAAGTAAGTCACCATGGGCCCAAGGAAAGCTAGTGCAAGCCCTTTGGTAAAGAAAGTGAAGAACACAATTCAGAGGGATTTTGAAGGGTTTGAGGCAGACCCTGACCCTGCCGACCCTCTGCCTGTTGTGGAAGGTATTGTGGCATTGGGCAAGTCCATGGGGTTGGAGGTGAGCGACGGGGATATGGAAGAGTTGGTGGAGGACCACAGGGAAGAGCTAACCACTTACGAACTGTAAGAGGTTCAACTGGAACAGCATCAGACCACAACTGAGGAACTTGCTTCAGAGGAGGAGGAAAAGAGAATGAAGGAGGTGCCTTCTTCGGTGATTAAGGACATGTGTTCAAAGTGGAATGAGTTGCAAAGTTTTGTTGAAAAGTATCACCTTGACCAAGCTGAAACAAGCCATATCTGCAACATATTCAGTGACAAAACCTTGTCCCACTTCAGGCAAATCATAAAGAAATGCCAGTAACAGACCTCTCTGGACAGATATTTTGTGCGACAGGGGTCCAGTGACTCTCAAGTTGTTCCCAGTGGCATTAAAAGAAGAAGGGAAGTAACCCCAGAAAAGAACTTGCTACCTGAAGTCCTAATGGAAGGAGATTCTCCTTCCAAACAATAGTGTACACCTTCCTCTTATCCCCTCCTCCCGTCTTCCATCCACCCAGAAGTCTTCAGTAAAGGTAAGTGTAATGTTTTTATTATTTTTTATATGCATGTACTTGATTTCTGATTGTTTTCAGTATGTAAATCTTTATTTAATTTGAAAAAAATATTTTATTTTAATATTTTTGGGTGTCTGGAATGGATTAATTTTATTTCCATTATTTCTTATGGGGAAAATGGTTTCAAGTTTCGTGAATTTCGACTTTCGGCAGGCTCTCTGGAACGGATTAATCACGAAACTCGGGGGTCCACTGTATATACACATATATAGTCACTGGACACTTTCATAGAACTGGTATTATCTTTTGGAAGCTTGTGTTGTGTGTGTGTGTGGACTTCTAAATGTGCTGAGTCAGGGTCTGGCAGCTGTCAAAATGACATTATACCATCATTCACTACCCTTACTGCCTGTCAGCACCCATGGGATCCCATGCATTTTTCCCCACCGTCCTTCCTACCAACCTACCTTTCTTTCTTTCCCCTTTCTCTTTCTTGTTTCTCCTTTCTCCTTTCTCCTTTCTTCTCCTTTTTTCTCCTTTCTTCTCCTTTCTCCTCCTTTCTCCTTCTTTTGCCTTCTTTCTCCTTCTTTCTCCTTCCTCCTACTTTCTCCTTCCTCCTACTTTCTCTTTCTCCTTTTTCTTTCTTTCTTTCTTTCTTTTTCTTTCTTTCTTTCTTCTGGTTTCCTGGGTATTGCTTTTGGTCACAAACTCCTCAGCACTATGAAATTAATCTTCACTAACACTTCATATGTGTTAGGTCTATTACTTGGGAAGAGAAGAGGCCCAGATTTGCCGGGGAGTCAGATATTTCTTACCCCTAGGCATGATGAATAAGGACTACTGAAATGTCATTCCCACAATGCACCACTGGCTTCCTGATTTTTTTTTTTATACTGCACACACTGACCATGGAAACCCACTCTCTCACATGTGGGTCTACCAGCTTTCTCCTTGTTGTGATAGAAACACAGGCCTTATCTCTAGGCTTTATTGAACATAGAATCTTCATAGTACTTCTGCAACAACAAAATATAATGACTAGTACATCTAATAACGGCTTCTACAGGGATGGTGATGTCTTGCATATGTCAAGAGAAAAGTTATAACTACAGGCCACATATTTAAACTCACCATGTAATCTGCATCACTGATAAATGGATATAGTAGGAGAGAATCACACACCATGTGTTGGGGCCCATGACACACACCAAACTGTTGTTGTTGTTAAGGGCCACGAGAGGTGGTGCAGTATTATCCTGCTGCTGCTCCCCACAGGACCAGTATCACTACACTCCTGCTTGATTTGAAGCCGCTAGAATTTACACGTACGTATTAATACATAGGACACATTGGCATGTAAGACGTATATATACGTACAGCCGAAACAGTCAAAGGGTTAAAATGCAGACCAGTTTCTCTGACTGGCATGTCTTTCAAGGTGATGGAGAAGGGGAAGTGATAAAACACTTGGAGAGAAATGGTTTTTGGAAACATCCAGTGTGTGTACACATACACATGCACACACACACATGCACGCCCACATACGCATGCATGCACACATGCACGCCCACATGCACATACATGCACATGCATGCACACATGCACGCCCACATGAGCATGCATGCACACATGCACATGCTCACACACACATGCACATGTGCACACGTGCACTATGTGCTTGTCCTAACCTATTTGTGGTTGTGTGTGTAACCACATGTACTGATGTGATATTTTCCAAACATGGTATTCCATCGTTTAGTAACAGAAATATGTATGCATATTTTGCTACTGCTACAGTATACTTACATTGCCTATGATAAAAGAATATAATATAAAAGGGCTTCAGGTTTTTCATAATGTATCATTTATGTTTATTGTGCAGTAAATTATTTTACTTTAGGTCATGCAAAAATTATTGACAAATAAAATGGGCTTTAAAGTAAACTTTTCCTGAAATAACCTCTGTATTTCATAAGTAAAAATTCACTGTGGAGAAGACTTTAAAGTTTTAAAATTTTGTTACCTCCTTCCTTTGAGGGTCCTTGATACTGGTGAGGTAGCCTTGATCCAAAGGAATTGGACTTGTTCTTCTTTTCTAGGACTGAACCTGATTATCTCCTCTTTGATAGGCTCTGCCTCATCATGAGTTGTTCCTCATGGTGAGGAGACCTTGAACCTAATTGCTTTCCATTTCCCTAGGCACTGTATGACACCTGCTAGGGGTAGGAAGGGGATTACAGTCTTCACTGATGTCGTGGCAGCACAGGGTGGGACTTATCCCAGGGTAGATATGGTCTTTGAATCAAAGATTTAAACATAGCGCCATGTGTCAACCAAGCAAGAAGACCTGTGTATGTGCTGTTACTTGTGCCACCTGAATGGCTAGTTTATTGTGCACCTTATGCTCATCCTCTGAGTGGTAGCACAAAAACAGTATTTCAGAGGTCACTATGGATCTTTGTCAGACCCCATTATTACACCACAAGAAAGGAATATTAGTCATTTCATATTTTACAATTCTTCTTTTTTCTTTCAACAAACCGGCCATATACCACCGAAGTAGGTTGGCCCAAAAAGAACAACAAAAGTTTGTCTTTTTAACTTTAGTAATTATATAGGAGAAGGGGTTACTAGCCCCTTGCTCCTGGCATTTTAGTCACTTCTTACGACACGCATGGGTTACAGAGGAAGAATTCCAAAGGGGTGTGTATATATATGCTTGTACATGCATGTGAAATGTGACCTAAGTGTAAGTAGAAGTAACAAGACGTACCTGAAATCTTGCACATTTCTTCTTTCAACAAACCAGCTGTATCCCACCAAGGCAGGGTGGCCGAAAAGGAAAAACAAAAGTTTCTCCTTTTAAATTTAGTAATACAGGAGAAGTGGTTACTAGCCCCTTGCTCCTGGCATTTTGGTTGCCTCTTACGATATGCACGTCTCATGGAGGAAGAGTTGTGTTCCACTTCCCCTGGAGATAGGAAATGAACAAGAACAAGAACTAGTAAGAAAATAGAGAAAACCCAGAGGGGCATGTGTATATACAGTAGACCATCATTTAGCACGAGTTTATTTGGCATGATTCGGGTATAGCACGATTGAAGAATTGCGGCACAATTTTATGTAACACGTCGTAAAATTAATTTAACATGGTTTAGTTTGTGGGAAGGAAAAAAAAATCCCTTTTCCTCAAGTGACCGCCTTGATGTGGATCAGCAGGGGAAACCTCCCGCCACCCCACCATCCCCTGCCACCCCACCATCCCCTGCCACTCCACCATCCCAGCATTCATACTTCATATATGTCCAGTTTTTCTTCTCTGCTACAAGCTAGCTGTGTTTGTGAATTGTGTTTTGATCTTTTAATTACTATATCTTGTATTTGCCAAGCAATCATGACACCCAGTAGGCATACCTGTGTTGCTGAAAGTGGCTGGAAAAGGTATAAGCATTTAAGTCTTAGAATTAACAAAGAAAAGAAAGATATTAGACAAGAGATAACCTATGGCATAATGAAGTGTTACTTTGTACACATAAAAATACAAAAAAGTACACATAAAAGTACATAAGTTTGTGTGACTGACTTACTGAATGACTGACTTATTGATTGACTGACTTAGTGAATGACTTACTGACTTGAATGAATAGATTACTGACTTGACTGAATAACTTACTTGACTTACTGACTGACTTGACTTGACTGAATGGCTTGACTGACTTACTGGATGACTTGACTGACTTACTGAATGACCCAACTGACTTGACTGAATGACTTTACTGAATGATTGACTGAATAACTTACTTGACTTACCGACTTGACTGACTGACTTACTGACTGAATGACTTGACTGACTGACTGACTGACTTGACTGACTGAATGACTTGACTTACTGAATGGCTTGACTTACTGAATGACTTGACTTACTGGCTTGACTGACCGAGTGACTTGACTTTACTGACTGAATGACTTAAAGTTAGACTCTCCAGTACAACCATCGATTTCAGTACCAGAACCTCTACCATCCACCTCAGCCCAGTAGGGCCACAACATAACTCTACACTCTCTTCACAATCATCCACAAACACCAGCACTCACAATTGAAGGTAAGAAATACTATTATTTGTTATATTTGTAGTTTGAAGCAGTAAAAACAACATACATCACAACAATGAACTACAATTACACATTTGCTTTCATTTTTGTAAGATGTGGAGGCCTAAAAAAATGTTGTTTGGCTTTTTTGGGGCTCTCAGGAACGTAGCCCTATTTTTCCCGTAAGTTCTTCAGTTCATCTAACACAGTTTTACCTAGCAGGGCATTTTCAGGAACGTAACTACCGTGTTAAATGACGGTCTACTGTATATGCCTGTCTATGCATGCGCAGTGTTACCTATGTGTAAGTAGAAGTAGCAAGATGTACCTGAAATCTTGCATGTTTATGAGACAGGAAAAAGACACCAGCAATTCTACCATCACGTAAAACAATTACAGATTTCCATTTCACACTCACTTGGCAGGATGGTAGTACCTCCCTGGGTTGTTGCTGTCTACCAACCTATTACCTAGGATTTTACAATCACTTTATATATTTGTTGTACACTACAATATCAAATAAAATATTTCTTATTATCACTTAAAAAGAAAATTATTCATAGCTGGGTTGCAAACTCTCTAATGAAGTTTGTTCATTTAGTTGATGCAAAATGTGGATACAGTTTCAAGATTTCAGATATCTTATCATTAACAATGAGGTGTTTTTATCAAAATTGTAGATAATACCGACAGGTTGGTAAGACACATAGGCAACAGTTAGGCATCTTTAATCTGAAACATTTTGCCTACACAGTAGGCTTCTTCGGCAGGAGCAGTAGAGATGTGAAGACGATGTAATCAGTCCATCACCCTTGAAGTAAAAAATTTGAGGTTGTCAGTACTTCAGCCTGGAGAAGAGTTCTGTTTCATACTCTGAAACAATGTGGAGACCAACCGACAGCGTCGAAACTTATATCCTGTCGTCGGAAAGACAGATGTAGAGTGGTAAAAGAAAGAATGTAATCACAGTTGCCTAACTGTTGCCTTTGTGTCTTACCTACCTATCTGATATTATCCTAACACCAAATGGCTTCAAAAAGGCGATATGACATGCCCATGCATGCTGCCCCAGGCCCAGACTCGTGGAACTCCACGTTCATCAAGAACTGCAATAAACTCTTATGTGCTTTTAACATTCTATAGAGAGGGAGCATGAAAACGGATCATCCCACAGCTGCTAAAAACAACAGACATTTCCCCATTCCACAAAGGGGGCAGTAAAGCAATAGCAATGAACTACAGACCGATAGCACTAACATCCCATATAATAAAAAATCTAATTCATAGACGGATCTATTCCTACCTCGTTTCACACAACATTTTAAACCCTTGTCAGTTTGGATTCAGGAATAATAAAAGTACAAATGACGCAGTCATACACATGCTAGAACTAATATATACCGCACTTGAAAAGAAAAGTCCCGCTGGGCATTTTCAATGATTTACGTAAAGCTTTCGATACAGTCGACCATAAACTACTGTACTCCAGATTAATGTACTGTGGTATCAGAGGCCACTCCCTCAACTACCTAAAGTCATACCTTAGTAACAGAACTCAATATGTGTATGCAAATGATGCAAACTCCTCCACCCAACCAATCACAGTAGGAGTCCCACAAGGAAGCGTCCTGGGACCACTCCTCTTTCTCATCTACATCAATGATCTACCGAATGCATCACAGCTACTCAAACCCATATTTGCAGATGACACTACATATGTATTTTCCCACCCAAACGCAGTCAAACTAGCAAACACAGTCAATGCTGAATTACAGAAAATATCTGCCTGGATGATGACTAACAAACTTACCCTGAACACTGATAAAAACTATTTCATTCAGTTTGGAAACAAAGCTGCAAATGATCCAATTAACATTACGCTAAATGGATCATCAGTCACAAGACTCACAGAGGGAAAATTCCTAGGTATCCACCTTGACAGTAGCCTTAAGTTCCGGACACACGTACAACAAATCACCAAGAAAATCTTCAAGACTGTAGGGGTCCAGTCCCTGGACCCATTATGTACCTTTGTAATCTTTTGACTACCGCCCACAGGATGGGTATGTGGTGCATAATAAACATATTAAACTAAGACTGTAGGCATACTATGAAAGATAAGGTACTACGTTCCACAATCAAATCTCCTAGCACTGCACCATTCACTCATATACCCTTATCTTACATATGGAGTTTGTGCATGGGGATCAACGACATCCAATCACCTATAACCCCTTACTCTAACCAACTATCTTGTATTAGCACTAATTGCTTTAGTGATGAATATGGGGAATACATTTTTGCTAATTTTACTGTAAAAACCTCAAGACGCCTATAACAATCGGTGCCATATACCGGATACCCCACACAAACATCCCAAACTTCAGTGAGAATCTAAAGTCACTAATAACAAACAGACAAATGAACAAGCACCACCTTCTCTTAGTTGGAGACTTCAATATCAACCTTGGCCTACCAGATGATCAGACTGTAACTGATTCCATCAACAATATGAACAACGCACTTCTCATACCAACAATAACTAAACCAACCAGGCTGACTGAGACAAGTGCAACCATAATAGACCACATATGGACCAATATAATAGCCCACCTTAAATCAGGGATAATCACAGACAGCACTACTGACCACTACCCAACCTTCCTCTTAACAAACATTAGTTAGCCACCACTCGAATACAACAAAGTTTCATTTAGACTCCATGACGAGGCCTTAATAAGGAATTTCACAGCAGACCTAGAGACTGTTGACTGGCCTACAGAATTCTCCAATGCCAATGGTATTGACGATTGGACAGACATTTTTCTTAACGAAATACTTAGACTATACAACAAACATTGTCCTATAAAAACGAAACAGATCACGAATAAACGGCTTGGTTGCCCATGGCTAACCAGCAGCATTCTGAAATCCATTGATAAGAAACACCAATATGAAAAGCAATATAGACAGGGCTTAATACACAAAGATATTCTTAATATTCAACAGTTCTCACCGAATTAATAAAGAAAGCCAAACAACTGTACTACTCCAGCAGATTCACTGACACAAGAGGAGATATAAAAAAGACCTGGAAAACACTTTCCCAGATTCTGGGGGCCCAGAAACTGAAAAAAAAAACAAGAATATTGTTCTAACTAAACCTCATGAAACACCACTACATCCCACTGATACAGCTAACAAGATAAACGACTTCTTCTCAGACATAGGATCTAATCTCGCCAGTAAAATCCCATGTACCAATGCCCGTGCCGGGGACTACCTAGATGGGAATTTCTCAAATTCCTTCTATCTTGTGCCAACTGAGCCCATGGAAGTCATTGCGATCATAAAGTCACTTAAAAATAACTTGGGGAATCTGTCTCATGTCCCACCATTATTGTACAAGCGAGCGGCCCATGTCCTTTCGCATGCTATTACATTACTTTTTAACAAGTCACTAGAAACTAGCACTTTCCCGACACTACTCAAGACAGCAAGGGTTACACCAATACATAAAGGTGGTGACCCTACAGACATAAACAACTATAGGCCAATATCAAACTTACCATTGCTATCCAAAATCTTCGAGAAACTCTTGCACAGGAGACTATAATCATTTATAACGTCACAAAACATACTCAACCCCTGCCAATTTGGATTCAGGAAAAATAAAAGCACTAATGATGCAATTATAAAAATGCTAGACCTGCTTTACAAAGCATTGGAAAATAAGGAATATCCACTAGGAATTTTTATTGACCTAAGAAAAGCGTTTGACACAGTAGACCAAGGCATCCTACTCCACAAACTTGACCACTATGGTATAAGAGGCCATGCGCTTGCATATTTTAAATACTACCTTTCTAATAGGTATCAGTATCTCACCATTAAAGACACAGCCTCATCAACACGGCCACTTGATACCAGAGTTCCGCAGGGACGTGCCCTTGGACCCCTGCTCATCCTCATTTACATCAATGATCCTCCAAACATATCCCAACACCTGAAACCCATTATCTTTGCTGACGACACGACTTATGTCATCTCCCACCCTAATCTTGCCACCCTCAACACCAATGCTAACGAGGAGCTCCTCAAAATATCGACTTGGATGACAGCCAATAAACTTACACTTAACACTGGCAAAACCTACTATATTATGTTTGGTAGCAAAGCAGGTGTTGCACAACTTAACATTAAGATCGACAACACTCTAATTGCCAGACATAATGAGGGCAAATTCCTTGGCCTATCCCTCGACAACAACCTAAATTTCAGCACCCATATCCAACACATAACAAAAAAGTATCCAAAACGGTGGGGATCCTCTCCAAGATACGATACTACATACCGCAAACTGCCCTTCTCACACTATACCATTCACTTACATATCCATACCTCACCTATGCTATCTGTGCTTGGGGTTCAACTGCAGCAACACACATAAAGCCAATAATAACCCAACAAAAAGCTGCAGTAAGAATAATCACTAAATCCAATCCCTGGCAACACACACCCCCACTCTTCATAGATCTAAACTTACTCCCTGTTCAGAACATCCACACTTACTACTGTGCAATCTATATCTACAGGACCTTAAATTGCAATATTAACCTTGCCCTAAAACGCTTTCTTGATAGTTGTGACAGGATCCACAGGCATAACACCAGACACAAACATCTCTAAGACATTCCCCGAGTTCAACTAAACCTTTACAAAAATTCAATGTATTTCAAAGGATCTAAAATCTGGAACACCCTACCTGAAAACTCTAGAACTGCAGACACATTCATCACTTTCAAAACTACAGTTAGAAAACATCTTATCTCCCTGATCCACCCCGACAACTAACTACATGATAACCACCTGGTTTACCTGGAGAGTTTACCTGGAGAGAGTTCCAGGGGTCAACGCCCCCGCGGCCCGGTCTGTGACCAGGCCTCCTGGTGGATCAGAGCCTGATCAACCAGGCTGTTACTGCTGGCTGCATGCAAACCAATGTACGAGCCACAGCCCAGCTGGTCAGGAACCGACTTTAGGTGCTTGTCCAGTGCCAGCTTGAAGACTGCCAGGGGTCTGTTGGTAATCCCCCTTATGTATGCTGGGAGGCAGTTTAACAGTCTCGGGCCCCTGACACTTATTTTATGGTCTCTTAACGTGCTAGTGACACCCCCGCTTTTCATTGGGGGGATGTTGCATCGTCTGCCAAGTCTTTTGCTTTCGTAGTGAGTGATTTTCGTGTGCAAGTTCGGTACTAGTCCCTCTAGGATTTTCCAGGAGTATATAATCATGTATCTCTCCTGCCTGCATTCCAGGGAATACAGGTTTAGGAACCTCAAGCGCTCCCAGTAATTGAGGTGTTTTATCTCCATTATGCACGCCGTGAAGGTTCTCTGTACATTTTCTAGGTCAGCAATTTCACCTGCTTTGAAAGGTGCCGTTAGTGTGCAGCAATATTCCAGCCTAGATAGAACAAGTGACCTGAAGAGTGTCATCATGGGCTTGGCCTCCCTAGTTTTGAAGGTTCTCTATTACAGACCATTCTGGAGAAATACCCTGATTTTGCTAGCTGTAAATAAAGCATTACCACGTGTGTGTGTGTGTTAGTTACCATTTTGTCCTAGGTTAGTTAGTTTAATATGTTTATTATGCACCCCATACCCATCCTGTGGGCGGTAGTCAAAAGATTACAGAGGTACGTACATTGCAGAGTCACTTGTTTCCACAGAACTGCTTAATGCCTCAAATGATGTAGTGGAAGTTTTAGCAGTAAAGGTCGAGAACCAAAACCTAGTCATTGTGGTAGTCTACAAGCCTCCGGATGCAACATCCCAGCAATTCCAGGAACAGCTGTTAAAAATTGACCACTGTCTGGAAAATCTTCCAGTTCCTGCACCCAACATCTTGCTCCTGGGGGATTTCAACTTAAGGCACCTAAAATGGAGGAATATAGCAAATAATATTGTTGCAGTAATAACACCAGGAGGCAGCTCTGATGAAAACTCACACTCACACGAGCTTTTAAATCTCTGCACAAAATTCAATTTAAACCAGCAAATAATAGAGCCTACTAGACTGGAGAATACACTAGACCTCATCTTCACTAACAATGATGATCTGATAAGAAATGTCACCATATCAAAAACAATATACTCAGATCACAACATAATTGAGGTTCAGACATGTATGCGTGGAGCCCCAGACAGACAAACTGAGACTAGTCACGAGGGAGCATTCACCAAATTCAACTTCAATAACAAAAACATAAAGTGGGACCAAGTAAACCAAGTCCTAACCGATATAAGCTGGGAAGATATACTAAGCAACACAGACCCCAACTTATGCCTAGAACAGATTAACTCGGTGGCACTCGATGTATGCACAAGGCTTATTCCTCTAAGAAAAAGGAGGAGTAGATGTAAAATAGAAAGAGACAGGCGCTCCCTTTACAGGCGACGGAAAAGAATAACAGAGCGGCTAAAAGAGGTCAATATATCTGAAATGCGTAGGGAGACACTGGTCAGAGAAATAGCAAGCATCGAACTTAAGCTAATAGAATTCTTTAAGAGTCAGGAATCGCGGGAAGAACTAAAAGCCATAAATGAAATCGAAAGAAACCCAAAGTATTTCTTCTCCTATGCCAAATCAAAATCGAGAACAACGTCCAGTATTGGGCCCCTACTTAAACAAGATGGGTCCTACACAGATGAGAGCAAGGAAATGAGTGAGCTACTCAAGTCCCAATATGACTCAGTTTTTAGCAAGCCGCTAACCAGACTGAGAGTCGAAGATCAAAATGAATTTTTTATGAGAGAGCCACAAAATTTGATTAACACAAGCCTATCCGATGTTATCCTGACGCCAAATGACTTCGAACAGGCGATAAATGACATGCCCATGCACTCTGCCCCAGGGCCAGACTCATGGAACTCTGTGTTCATCAAGAACTGCAAGAAGCCCCTATCACGAGCCTTTTCCATCCTATGGAGAGGGAGCATGGACACGGGGGTCGTCCCTCAGTTACTAAAAACAACAGACATAGCCCCACTCCACAAAGGGGGCAGTAAAGCAACAGCAAAGAACTACAGACCAATAGCACTAACATCCCATATCATAAAAATCTTTGAAAGGGTTCTAAGAAGCAAGATCACCACCCATCTAGAAACCCATCAGTTACACAACCCAGGGCAACATGGGTTTAGAACAGGTCGCTCCTGTCTGTCTCAACTATTGGATCACTACGACAAGGTCCTAAATGCACTAGAAGACAAAAAGAATGCAGATGTAATATATACAGACTTTGCAAAAGCCTTCGACAAGTGTGACCATGGCGTAATAGCGCACAAAATGCGTGCTAAAGGAATAACAGGAAAAGTCGGTCGATGGATCTATAATTTCCTCACTAACAGAACACAGAGAGTAGTCGTCAACAGAGTAAAGTCTGAGGCAGCTACGGTGAAAAGCTCTGTTCCACAAGGCACAGTACTAGCTCCCATCTTGTTCCTCATCCTCATATTCGACATAGACAAGGATGTCAGCCACAGCACCGTGTCTTCCTTTGCAGATGACACCCGAATCTGCATGACAGTGTCTTCCATTGCAGACACTGCAAGGCTCCAGGCGGACATCAACCAAATCTTTCAGTGGGCTGCAGAAAACAATATGAAGTTCAACGATGAGAAATTTCAATTACTCAGATATGGTAAACATGAGGAAATTAAATCTTCATCAGAGTACAAAACAAATTCTGGCCACAAAATAGAGCGAAACACCAACGTCAAAGACCTGGGAGTGATTATGTCGGAGGATCTCACCTTCAAGGACCATAACATTGTATCAATCGCATCTGCTAGAAAAATGACAGGATGGATAATGAGAACCTTCAAAACTAGGGAGGCCAAGCCCATTATGACACTCTTCAGGTCACTTGTTCTATCTAGGCTGGAATATTGCTGCACTCTAACAGCACCTTTCAAGGCAGGTGAAATTGCCGACCTAGAAAATGTACAGAGAACTTTCACGGCGTGCATAACGGAGATAAAACACCTCAATTACTGGGAGCGCTTGAGGTTTCTAAACCTGTATTCCCTGGAACGCAGGAGGGAGAGATACATGATTATATACACCTGGAAAATCCTAGAGGGACTAGTACCGAACTTGCACACGAAAATCACTCATTACGAAAGCAAAAGACTTGGCAGACGATGCACCATCCCCCCAATGAAAAGCAGGGGTGTCACTAGCACGTTAAGAGACCATACAATAAGTGTCAGGGGCCCGAGACTGTTCAACTGCCTCCCAGCACACATAAGGGGGATTACCAACAGACCCCTGGCAGTCTTCAAGCTGGCACTGGACAAGCACCAAAAGTCAGTTCCTGATCAGCCGGGCTGTGGCTCGTACGTTGGTTTGCGTGCAGCCAGCAGCAACAGCCTGGTTGATCAGGCGCTGATCCACCAGGAGGCCTGGTCACAGACCGGGCCGCGGGGGCGTTGACCCCCGAAACTCTCTCCAGGTAAACTCCAGGTACATAATTGGTCCAGGGACTGGACTCCAAAGTTTTGATAGCTGAGCAAGTTACAGAGGTAATGAACTCACAATTTACAAAGGTAATGAACTCACAATTTACAAAGGTAATGAACTCACAATTTACAAAGGTAATGAACTCCAGGTAGGTCTTGTCACAATCATGACAAGTTACAAAGGTATTTACAGATTACAGAGGTACGTAATGTGTCCAGGGACTGGGCCCCCAAAGTTTTGATAGCTGAACTAGGTACAAAGGTAATGAACTCACAAGTTACAAAGGTAATGAATTCTGTAAGAATGGTTACTTACGTTTATACATGGCTACAATCATGAACAAATTATAGTGTAATGAGCAATTCACACTTCCACACCCTGTCACAACTGTAATGAGTTATTGGTGCAAATATTGATTGTTGAGTCACATACACACGCACACACACACACACACACACACACACACACACATACACACACACACACACACACACACACACACACACACACACACACACACACACACACACCCTGAGCAGTTCAGACATTGAGGACATCACTTACGAGAGGCCCCTTGGAGCTAGCGATCATGTGGTTCTGAGTTTTGACTATATAGTAGAGTTACAAGTGGAGAAGGTAACAGGAACTGAAGGGGACAGGCCAAACTATAAAAGGGGGGACTACACAGGTATGAGAAACTTTCTGCAGGAGGTTCAGTGGGACAGAGAAATGATAGGAAAATCAGTAAACGAGATGATGGAATATGTGGCAACAAAGTGCAAGGAGGCAGAGGAAAGTTTTGTTCCCAAGGGAAACGGAAATAATAGGAAGACCAAAACGAGTCCTTGGTTTACCCGAAGGTGTAGGGAGGCAAAAACTAAGTGCAACAGAGAATGGAAAAGGTACAGGAGGCATAGGACCCAGGAAAACAAGATTAGTAGAAGAGCCAGAAACGAGTATGCACAGATAAGGAGGGAGGCCCAGCGGCAGTATGAAAACGACATAGCATCGAAAGTCAAATCTGACCCGAAACTGCTGTATAGCCACATTAGGAGGAAGACAACAGTCAAGGACCAGGTGATAAGGCTGAGGAAAGAAGGTGGAGAACTCACAAGAAACGATCAAGAGGTATGCGAGGAGCTCAACACGAGATTTAAGGAAGTATTTACAGTAGAGACAGGAAGGACTCTGGGGGAATAGACCAGATGGGGACACCAGCAAGGAATACACCAACAAGAGTTGGACGACATACATACAGATGAGGAGGAGGTGAAGAAACTGCTAAGGGACATCGATACCTCAAAGGCAATGGAACCGGACAACATCTCCCCGTGGGTCCTTAGAGAGGGAGCAGATATGTTGTGCGTGCCACTTACCACAATCTTCAACACATCCCTGGAAACTGGGCAACTACCTGAGGTATGGAAGACGGCAAATGTAGTTCCCATTTTTAAAAAAAGGAGACAGAAAAGAGGCACTAAACTATAGACCTGTGTCATTGACGTGTATAGTATGCAAAATTATGGAGAAGATTATCAGGAGGAGAGTGGTGGAGCACCTGGAACGGAACAGGAGTATAAATGCCAACCAACACGGATTCACGGAAGGCAAATCCTGTGTCACAAACCTTCTGGAGTTTTATGATAAAATAACAGAAGTAAGACAAGAGAGAGAGGGGTGGGTTGATTGCATCTTCTTGAACTGCAAGAAGGCCTTTGACACAGTTCCTCACAAGAGATTAGTGCAGAAGCTAGAGCATCAGGCGCATATAACAGGAAGGGCACTGCAATGGATCAGAGAATACCTGACAGGGAGGCAACAACGAGTCATGGTACGTAATGATGTATCACAGTGGGCACCTGTGACGAGCGGGGTCCCACAGGGGTCGGTCCTAGGACCAGTGCTATTTTTGGTATATGTGAACGGCATGACGGAAGGGTTAGACTCAGAAGTGTCCCTGTTTGCAGATGATGTGAAGTTAATGAGGAGAATTAAATCTGATGAGGACCAGGCAGGACTTCAAAGAGACCTGGACAGACTGGACACCTGGTCCAGCAAATGGCTTCTTGAATTTAATCCTGCCAAATGCAAAGTCATGAAGATAGGGGAAGGGCACAGAAGACCACAGACAGAGTATAGGCTAGGTGGCCAAAGACTGCAAACCTCACTCAAGGAGAAAGATCTTGGGGTGAGTATAACACCGAGCATGTCTCCGGAAGCACACATCAATCAGATAACTGCTGAAGATTGAGACACTTATGCAGCATATGGGAATCTTTATACAGGAAACGTTTCGCCACACAGTGGCCTCATCAGTCCAATACAAAGAGGAAGGCATAAGGAGAGGAGGAGTATGAGGTAATCAGTCCCTCAGCCTGGAGTCGATGTGTTCAGTCCATCAATCTTGATTGATGGACTGAACACATCGACTCCAGGCTGAGGGACTGATTACCTCATACTCCTCCTCTCCTTACGCCTTCCTCTTTGTATTGGACTGATGAAGCCACTGTGTGGCGAAACGTTTCCTGTATAAAGATTCCCATATGCTGCATAAGTGTCTCAATCTTCAACTTGTCGGTTTTTCAAACCATTCATCACAGATAACTGCTGCAGCATATGGGCGCCTGGCAAACCTGAGAACAGCATTCCGTTACCTTAGTAAGGAATCATTCAAGACACTGTACACCGTGTATGTCAGGCCCATACTGGAGTATGCAGCACCTGTTTGGAACCCGCACTTGATAAAGCACATCAAGAAACTAGAGAAAGTACAAAGGTTTGCGACAAGGTTAGTTCCAGAGCTAAGGGGAATGTCCTATGAAGAAAGATTAAGGGAAATCGGCCTGACGACACTGGAGGACAGGAGGGTCAGGGGAGACATGATAACGACATATAAAATACTGCGTGGAATAGACAAGGTGGACAAAGACAGGATGTTCCAGGGAGGGGACACAGAAACAAGAGGCCACAATTGGAAGTTGAAGACACAAATGAGTCAGAGAGATAGTAGGAAGTATTTCTTCAGTCATAGAGTTGTAAGGCAGTGGAATAGCCTAGAAAATGACGTAGTGGAGGCAGGAACCATACACAGTTTTAAGACGAGGTTTGATAAAGCTCATGGAGCGGGGAGAGAGAGGGCCTAGTAGCAACCGGTGAAGAGGCGGGGCCAGGAGCTAGGACTCGACCCCTGCAACCACAAATAGGTGAGTACACACACACACAAACACACACATCATCACAAATAAGTAGTGTACTTACCAAAAGTGAAGTGTAAATTATAAAAGTAGCAGTATACAAGTGATAAGTGTGGTAAATGAGGACTCAAAAGGGCAACGAGAAAAGAATAGCCGAAGAAGTCAGCGGCGGAAGGGCGAGGTGTACGAGTCATCATACAGCGAGCATCGTACAGCGAGCATCGTACATCAGGCATCTGGATGGACGTCCCCTCTGAGTAACGTACAAATCACCTGTTTGTGGTTGGCGGGAAGTCTGAGTGGTAGAGCCGGCCCTGCAGTCACTGGTGGCTCGCTATCTAAACTCTGCTCCAGAGCGATTATCATACACACAACACCTAGCAGTAGTAGGAAGATAAACTTTGTAGGAGCAAGGACTAATGGGACTACAGCCCTGACAACAGTTTCGAGAGATAATGTTTTAGGACACAAAGACAGTACAATCTGAGAAGCAAGTATTGGGTACACATGTAGTAAAAGGTAGTACATAACTGGGTGAAAGAATGACTTGTTAACACACGCTAGTATTATAATTATTAGAACTACTCTCAGTGTTAATGGTATCTCATTAGTATTATGGATACACAGAAGTGAATTGTATTTCTGGGACATATAAACAACTGACGTGCTCACACACACACACACGCGCACACACATACACACTCGGGGCCAGGAACTGGGTCTCGACCCCTGAAACCACAACTAGGTGAGTACACACAGCTGATCCTTGAAATTTGACCGCCTCCCCCACAGACCTTCACCCCCTCTTACCTTTTCCCTCCCTTGCGTTTCTCTCTCTCATAAGATAAGATAAGATAAGATAAGATTTCGTTCGGATTTTTAACCCCTGAGGGTTAGCCACCCAGGATAACCCAAGAAAGTCAGTGCGTCATCGAGGACTGTCTAACTTATTTCCATTGGGGTCCTTAATCTTGTCCCCCAGGATGCGACCCACACCAGTCGACTAACACCCAGGTACCTATTTGCTGCTAGGTGAACAGGACAATAGGTGTAAGGAAACGTGTCGGAATTTCCACCCGCCGGGAATCGAACCCGGGCCCTCCGTGTGAGAAGCGGGAGCTTTAGCCACCAGACCACCGGGCCACCATAGCCTTTTTCCCTCCCGTTCCCCCTACTCACTCACTCACTCTCTCTCTCTCTCTCTCTCTTTTTTTTTTTTTTTTTTTTTTTTTTTTTTTTTTTTTTTTTACACAGGGTTTGACAAGGTTAAGGATCCCTAGCTTTATTGACAGCTATTTACAGGTTAAGGATTCCTAACTTTATTGGCAAGCTAAGAGCTGTTACCTACATCAGCTCATTTGAAAGCATTTTTATTGTTATGAGACATACAAGTAGGGAACAGGATGAAGTTGGAGCCATCTGTGGGCCAGCATTTTCATTTGATCAACTGACGTTATCTCGTTGACATCATTATGCTGTACGAATGTGTTCCATACTCGAGTCATCCTGGGTATGTATGATCTCAGATGGAGTGATGTTCTGGAGAAGGGTACAGCCAGAGTGAAGTTGCTGCTTTCTGCCCGTCTTGTGGCATAAAAGCTTGTTTCACGCTGTCCTCGAAGTGGATCCAAGTGTGGTATTTTGACAATATTGGCCTTGTACATAACAGTAAGGCCACCCACATCCCTCCTATGTTGAAGGCTCTGCTGAAATGACAGATCTATCCAGGATGGGTCCAGGCGAG
>NC_091296.1:43857898-43880398 GCF_038502225.1 Cherax quadricarinatus
TTGCACTGCTCATAAAACACCGATGGGGATTTGAGGAAATGGAAGGCATGGACATGATTGGAGAAAGAGACTACATTGTAGGTACAATTCAGTCTGGAGAACATAAAGTAGTCATTGGAGTGATGTATAACCCACCACAGAACTGCAGGAGGCCAAGAGAGGAGTACGAAGAAAACAACAGGGTGATGGTGGACACACTGGCTGAGGTGGCAAGGAGAGCTCACTCGAGCAGAGCAAAGTTACTGGTAATGGGCGATTTCAACCACAGGGAGATCAACTGGGAAAACATGGAGCCACATGGGGGTCCCGAAACATGGAGAGCCAAGATGATGGATGTGGTACTTGAAAACCTCATGCATCAACATGTCAGGGACACAACCAGGGAGAGAGGGGAGGATGAGCCAGCAAGACTGGATCTTGTGTTCACCCTGAGCAGTTCAGACATTGAGGACATCACTTACGAGAGGCCCCTTGGAGCTAGCGATCATGTGGTTCTGAGTTTTGACTATATAGTAGAGTTACAAGTGGAGAAGGTAACAGGAACTGAAGGGGACAGGCCAAACTATAAAAGGGGGGACTACACAGGTATGAGAAACTTCCTGCAGGAGGTTTAGTGGGACAGAGAAATGGTAGGAAAATCAGTAAACGAGATGATGGAATATGTGGCAACAAAGTGCAAGGAGGCAGAGGAAAGTTTTGTTCCCAAGGGAAACAGAAATAATAGGAAGACCAAAACGAGTCCTTGGTTTACCCGAAGGTGTAGGGAGGCAAAAACTAAGTGCAACAGAGAATGGAAAAGGTACAGGAGGCATAGGACCCAGGAAAACAAGGAGATTAGTAGAAGAGCCAGAAACGAGTATGCACAGATAAGGAGGGAGGCCCAGCGACAGTATGAAAACGACATAGCATCGAAAGTCAAATCTGACCCGAAACTGCTGTATAGCCACATTAGGAGGAAGACAACAGTCAAGGACCAGGTGATAAGGCTGAGGAAAGAAGGTGGAGAACTCACAAGAAACGATCAAGAGGTATGCGAGGAGCTCAACACGAGATTTAAGGAAGTATTTACAGTAGAGACAGGAAGGACTCTGGGGGAACAGACCAGATGGGGACACCAGCAAGGAATACACCAACAAGAGTTGGACGACATACATACAGATGAGGAGGAGGTGAAGAAACTGCTAAGGGACATCGATACCTCAAAGGCAATGGGACCGGACAACATCTCCCCGTGGGTCCTTAGAGAGGGAGCAGATATGTTGTGTGTGCCACTTACCACAATCTTCAACACATCCCTGGAAACTGGGCAACTACCTGAGGTATGGAAGACGGCAAATGTAGTTCCCATTTTTAAAAAAGGAGACAGAAAAGAGGCACTAAACTATAGACCTGTGTCATTGACGTGTATAGTATGCAAAATTATGGAGAAGATTATCAGGAGGAGAGTGGTGGAGCACCTGGAACGGAACAGGAGTATAAATGCCAACCAGCACGGATTCACGGAAGGCAAATCCTGTGTCACAAACCTTCTGGAGTTTTATGATAAAATAACAGAAGTAAGACAAGAGAGAGACGGGTGGGTTGATTGCATCTTCTTGGACTGCAAGAAGGCCTTTGACACAGTTCCTCACAAGAGATTAGTGCAGAAGCTAGAGCATCAGGCGCATATAACAGGAAGGGCACTGCAATGGATCAGAGAATACCTGACAGGGAGGCAACAACGAGTCATGGTACGTAATGATGTATCACAGTGGGCACCTGTGATGAGCGGGGTCCCACAGGGGTCGGTCCTAGGACCAGTGCTATTTTTGGAATATGTGAACGACATGACGGAAGGGTTAGACTCAGAAGTGTCCCTGTTTGCAGATGATGTGAAGTTAATGAGGAGAATTAAATCTGATGAGGACCAGGCAGGACTTCAAAGAGACCTGGACAGACTGGACACCTGGTCCAGCAAATGGCTTCTCGAATTTAATCCTGCCAAATGCAAAGTCATGAAGATAGGGGAAGGGCACAGAAGACCACAGACAGAGTATAGGCTAGGTGGCCAAAGACTGCAAACCTCACTCAAGGAGAAAGATCTTGGGGTGAGTATAACACCGAGCATGTCTCCGGAAGCACACATCAATCAGATAACTGCTGCAGCATATGGGCGCCTGGCAAACCTGAGAACAGCGTTCCGATACCTTAGTAAGGAATCATTCAAGACACTGTACACCGTGTATGTCAGGCCCATACTGGAGTATGCAGCACCTGTTTGGAACCCGCACTTGATAAAGCACGTCAAGAAACTAGAGAAAGTACAAAGGTTTGCGACAAGGTTAGTTCCAGAGCTAAGGGGAATGTCCTATGAAGAAAGATTAAGGGAAATCGGCCTGACGACACTGGAGGACAGGAGGGTCAGGGGAGACATGATAACGACATATAAAACACTGCGTGGAATAGACAAGGTGGACAAAGACAGGATGTTCCAGGGAGGGGACACAGAAACAAGAGGCCACAATTGGAAGTTGAAGACACAAATGAGTCAGAGAGATAGTAGGAAGTATTTCTTCAGTCATAGAGTTGTAAGGCAGTGGAATAGCCTAGAAAATGACGTAGTGGAGGCAGGAACCATACACAGTTTTAAGACGAGGTTTGATAAAGCTCATGGAGCGGGGAGAGAGAGGGCCTAGTAGCAACCGGTGAAGAGGCGGGGCCAGGAGCTAGGACTCGACCCCTGCAACCACAAATAGGTGAGTACAAATAGGTGAGTACACACACACACACACACACACACACACACATACATACACACACACACACACACACTCACACTCACACTGACGCTGAAACTCACACACACACACACACACACACACACACACACACACACACACACACACACACACACACACACACACACAGACCTGTGTCTCTGACATGTATTGTGTGCAAAGTCATGGAGAAGATTATCAGGAGGAGAGTGGTCGAACACCTGGAAAGGAACAAGATTATAAATGAAAACCAGCATGGGTTCATGGAAGGCAAATCTTGTATCACAAACCTCCTGGAGTTTTATGACAAGGTAACAGAAGTAAGACATGAGAGAGAGGGTTGGGTAGATTGCGTTTTCCTAGACTGCAGGAAGGCCTTTGACACAGTTCCCCACAAGAGATTAGTGCAGAAGCTGGAGGATCAGGCACACGTAAAAGGAAGGGCACTGCAATGGATAAGGGAATACCTGACAGGGAGGCAGCAACGAGTCATGGTACGTGAAGAGGTATCACAGTGGGCGCCTGTTACGAGCGGGGTCCCACAGGGGTCAGTTCTAGGACCTGTGCTATTTTTGATATATGTGAACGACATGATGGAAGGAATAGACTCTGAAGTGTCCCTGTTCGCAGATGACGTGAAGTTGATGAGAAGAATTAAATCGGACGAGGATGAGGCAGGACTGCAAAGAGACCTGGAGAGGCTGGACATGTGGTCCAGTAACTGGCTTCTCGAATTCAATCCAGCCAAATGCAAAGTCATGAAGATTGGGGAGGGGCAAAGAAGACCGCAGACAGAGTATAGGCTAGGTGGACAAAGACTACAGACCTCACTCAGGGAGAAAGACCTTGGGGTGACCATAACACCGAGCACATCACCGGAGGCACACATCAACCAAATAACCGCTGCAGCATACGGGCGCCTGGCAAACCTGAGAATAGCGTTCCGATACTTTAATAAGGAATCGTTCAAGACACTGTACACTGTGTATGTTAGGCCCATACTGGAGTATGCAGCACCAGTCTGGAACCCACACCTGGTCAAGCACGTCAAGAAGTTAGAGAAAGTACAAAGGTTTGCAACAAGGCTAGTCCCAGAGCTCAAGGGAATGTCGTACGAGGAAAGGTTAAGGGAAATCGGACTGACGACACTGGAGGACAGAAGGGTCAGGGGAGACATGATAACGACATACAAGATACTGCGGGGAATAGACAAGGTGGACAGAGATAGGATGTTCCAGAGAGGGGACACAGGGACAAGGGGTCACAACTGGAAGCTGAAGACTCAGACGAGTCACAGGGACGTTAGGAAGTATTTCTTCAGTCATAGAGTTGTCAGCAAGTGGAATAGCCTAGCAAGTGAAGTAGTGGAGGCAGGAACCATACATAGTTTTAAGAATAGGTATGACAAAGCTCTGGAAGCAGAGAGAGAGAGGATCCAGTAGCGATCAGTGAAGAGGCGGGGCCAGGAGCTGAGTCTCGACCCCTGCAACCACAATTAGGTGAGTACAATTAGGTGAGTACACACACACACACACACACACACACACACACACACACTGAAAAAATGGAGAAAGAGCTCTCTGTGAAATTGGAAAAGAGGTTGGAGAAGGAGACAAAGAATTGGGAGGCACAAGTCGAAACTGCAGTAGCCAAGATAAGGGTCCTAGAAGTTGAGATAAATAGGCTGAAGCGGGTTACAGGGGCAGTGACCAGAGAAGACACAGCATATGAAGCTGCGAGGCCGAACAGGAAGGAAGGAATTATGAATTATGCTAAGGTCACATCAGTCTGCCAAGGAGGACCAAGGAGTGAAAGGGAAGATCAGCTGGTTGCAGATGGAGAGGGTGATAGGTCGAATGCTGAGGCACAACAAGGCTATCAAGAGCCACTGGAAAAATCAAGGGAGAAACTGACCACATACAGGCAGGATCCAGAGTCACAGAGGGTGAGGCAATGGGAGGAAGAAAAGGCAAAATCAGTGTTTATCCATGGGCTTCAGGAGAGAGAGGAAAGGACACACACTGAAAGGCAGCAGGAAGAAAGAAAGGAGATTGAGAAAATCATCACGGAAATAGGTGAAGAGATGGACGAGATTGTAAATTTTCAGAGAATAGGGGGGTACTCGAAGGGGAGAAACCGACCAATCAAGCTGATTCTCAGGACGGAAACAGTGCGGAACAGGATCCTCCAAGAGAAACCACGATTGAAATACTCGGAAGAGTACAAGAGGGTGTTCCTAGACAGAGACAGAACAAAATCAGAACGACAGCAGCTGAGGGAGAGGACAAAAAAGCGAAAGGAGCTAGGAAAAGAGACAAGGAGGGAACCAGCAGAGGTCAGTCAGAGCAGAACAGAACAGCAAAGGCAAGCACACACACAACTATTCTCAGAACCATACAACCTATCACACCATCCCAACACACACTACAATCCATACCCACAGCCTCCACCCAACACCGAGCTATAGAATCCCACAGTATGCCACCAGGTCTCCCACCCTCACAGGCCCCCCAAACCACAGTGTTGGAAAGGAAACTGAAGGTATGGTACACAAACGCTGATGGAATAACTAATAAGTGGGAGGAGTGGCATGAAAGAGTCAAAGAAGCATCACCGGACATCATAGCTCTCACAGAAACCAAGCTTACAGGTATGATAACAGATGCCATCTTTCCAACGGGATACCAAATCCTGAGGAAAGACAGAGGGAACAGGGGGGGTGGAGGAGTGGCGTTGCTGATCAAAAATCGCTGGAATTTTGATGAGCTGGAGAGAGGAGACAGCGGAGAAGAAAGTGATTACATAGTGGGAACACTTCACTCTGGAGGTCCCAAGGTGGTAATAGCAGTGATGTATAACCCACCACAGAACAGCAGGAGGCCAAGGCAAGAGTACGACGAGAGCAATAGAGCGATGGTTGACACACTGGCTAGAGTGGCCAGAAGAGCTCATGCATGCAGGGCAAAGCTCCTGATCATGGGTGACTTTAACCACAAGGAGATCGATTGGGAGAACTTGGACCCACATGGGGGCCAAGATACATGGAGGGCTAAGATGATGGAGGTGGTACTGGAAAACTTCATGTGCCAACACGTAAGGGACACTACAAGAGAGAGAGGAGAGGATGAACCAGCAAGGCTGGACTTAGTATTCACCTTGGGTAGTGCAGATATCGAGGACATCACATATGAAAGACCCCTTGTGGCCAGTGACCATGTGGTTTTAAGCTTCGAATACACAGTAGAGCTACAAGTGGAGGGAGAAGCAGGAAGGCCAGGACGAATGAAGCCAAACTACAAGAAAGGGGACTACACAGGAATGAGGAACTACCTGAACGGGGTTCAGTGGGACAGAGAACTGGCAGGGAAGCCAGTTAATGAGATGATGGAATATGTAGCAACAAAATGCAAGGAGGCTGAGGAGAGGTTTGTACCCAAGGGTAACAGGATTAATAAAAAAGCCAGGATGAGCCCATGGTTTACCCAAAGGTGCAGGGAGGCAAAAACCAAGTGTGCTAGGGAATGGAAGAAATATAGAAGGCAAAGGACCCAGGAGAATAAGGAGAACAGTCGTAGAGCCAGAAACGAATATGCACAGATAAGAAGGGAGGCCCAAAGACAATATGAAAATGACATAGCAGCGAAAGCCAAATCTGACCCGAAACTGTTGTACAGCCACATCAGGAGGAAAACAACAGTCAAGGACCAGGTAATCAGGCTAAGGAAGGAAGGAGAAGAGACAACAAGAAATGACCGTGAAGTATGTGAAGAACTCAACAAGAGATTCAAAGAAGTGTTCACAGAGGAGACAGAAGGGACTCCAGAAAGACGGAGAGGTGGGGCACACCACCAAGTGCTGGACACAGTGCACACAACCGAGGAAGAAGTGAAGAGGCTTCTGAGTGAGCTAGATACCTCAAAGGCAATGGGGCCAGATAACATCTCCCCATGGGTATTGAGAGAGGGAGCAGAGGCGCTATGTGTACCCCTAACAACAATATTCAATACATCTATCGAAACAGGGAGATTGCCTGAGGCATGGAAGACAGCAAATGTAGTCCCAATCTTTAAAAAAGGAGACAGACATGAAGCACCAAACTACAGACCAGTGTCACTGACATGTATAGTATGCAAAATCATGGAGAAGATTATCAGGAGAAGAGTGGTGGAACACCTAGAAAGGAATGATCTCATCAACAGCAGCCAACATGGTTTCAGGGACGGGAAATCCTGTGTCACAAACCTACTGGAGTTCTATGACATGGTGACAGCAGTAAGACAAGAGAGAGAGGGGTGGGTGGATTGCATTTTCTTGGACTGCAAGAAGGCGTTTGATACAGTTCCACACAAGAGATTGGTGCAAAAACTGGAGGACCAAGCAGGGATAACAGGGAAGGCACTTCAATGGATCAGGGAATACTTGTCAGGAAGACAGCAGCGAGTCATGGTACGTGGCGAGGTGTCAGAGTGGGCACCTGTGACCAGCGGGGTCCGGCAGGGGTCAGTCCTAGGACCAGTGCTGTTTCTGGTATTTGTGAACGACATGACGGAAGGAATAGACTCTGAGGTGTCACTGTTTGCAGATGACGTGAAGTTGATGAGAAGAATTCACTCGATCGAAGACCAGGCAGAACTACAAAGGGGTCTGGACAGGCTGCAGACCTGGTCCAGCAATTGGCTCCTGGAGTTCAATCCCACCAAGTGCAAAGTCATGAAGATTGGGGAAGGGCAAAGAAGGCCGCAGACGGAGTACAGTCTAGGGGGTCAGAGACTACAAACCTCACTCAAGGAAAAAGATCTTGGGGTGAGTATAACACCAGGCACATCTCCTGAAGCGCACATCAACCAAATAACTGCTGCAGCATATGGGCGCCTAGCAAACCTCAGAACAGCATTCCGACATCTTAATAAGGAATCATTCAGGACCCTGTACACCGTGTATGTTAGGCCCATATTGGAGTATGCGGCACCAGTTTGGAACCCACACCTAGCCAAGCACGTGAAGAAACTAGAGAAAGTGCAAAGGTTTGCAACAAGACTAGTCCCAGAGCTAAGAGGTATGTCCTACAAGGAGAGGTTAAGGGAAATCAACCTGACGACACTGGAGGACAGGAGAGATAGGGGGGACATGATAACGACATACAAAATACTGAGAGGAATTGACAAGGTGGACAAAGACAGGATGTTCCAGAGATTGGACACAGTAACAAGGGGACACAGTTGGAAGCTGAAGACACAGATGAATCACAGGGATGTTAGGAAGTATTTCTTCAGCCACAGAGTAGTCAGTAATTGGAATAGTTTGGGAAGCGATGTAGTGGAGGCAGGATCCATACATAGTTTTAAGCAGAGGTATGATAAAGCTCACGGCTCAGGGAGAGTGACCTAGTAGCGATCAGTGAAGAGGCGGGGCCAGGAGCTCGGACTCGACCCCCGCAACCTCAACTAGGTGAACTAGGTGAGTGAGTACACACACACACATACATACGCGCGTGGGTCCGTGGGCTGCCGACGTGGGTGCACAAGGCTCCGAGAACCCTAGTGTTTTTTTAAGGCGTGCAGTAAATGCTAGCAGTAATCAGTGGTAGTGACATCGTCAGTGAACAATAATACGAGTGATAACTAAAGTTATTAGTTAAAAATAGTCGAGAGGAAGCGCACTTGTCGATTAGACACTAGGCCTGTTGTATATGAGTACGTGTACTCACCTAATTGTACTCACCTAATTGTGGTTGCAGGGGTCGAGACTCAGCTCCTGGCCCCGCCTCTTCACTGATCGCTACTGGATCCTCTCTCTCTCTGCTTCCTGAGCTTTGTCATACCTCTTCTTAAAACTATGTATGGTTCCTGCCTCCACTACTTCACTTGCTAGGCTATTCCACTTGCTGACAACTCTATGACTGAAGAAATACTTCCTAACGTCCCTGTGACTCGTCTGAGTCTTCAGCTTCCAGTTGTGACCCCTTGTCCCTGTGTCCCCTCTCTGGATCATCCTATCTCTGTCCACCTTGTCTATTCCCCGCAGTATCTTGTATGTCGTTATCATGTCTCCCCTGACCCTTCTGTCCTCCAGTGTCGTCAGTCCGATTTCCCTTAACCTTTCCTCGTACGACATTCCCTTGAGCTCTGGGACTAGCCTTGTTGCAAACCTTTGAACTTTCTCTAACTTCTTGACGTGCTTGACCAGGTGTGGGTTCCAGACTGGTGCTGCATACTCCAGTATGGGCCTAACATACACAGTGTACAGTGTCTTGAACGATTCCTTATTAAGGTATCGGAACGCTATTCTCAGGTTTGCCAGGCGCCCGTATGCTGCAGCAGTTATTTGGTTGATGTGTGCCTCCGGTGATGTGCTCGGTGTTATGGTCACCCCAAGGTCTTTCTCCCTGAGTGAGGTCTGTAGTCTTTGTCCACCTAGCCTATACTCTGTCTGCGGTCTTCTTTGCCCCTCCCCAATCTTCATGACTTTGCATTTGGCTGGATTGAATTCGAGAAGCCAGTTACTGGACCACATGTCCAGCCTCTCCAGGTCTCTTTGCAGTCCTGCCTCATCCTCGTCCGATTTAATTCTTCTCATCAACTTCACGTCATCTGCGAACAGGGACACTTCAGAGTCTATTCCTTCCATCATGTCGTTCACATATATCAAAAATAGCACTGGTCCTAGAACTGACCCCTGTGGGACCCCGCTCGTAACAGGCGCCCACTGTGATACCTCTTCACGTACCATGACTCGTTGCTGCCTCCCTGTCAGGTATTCCCTTATCCATTGCAGTGCCCTTCCTTTTACGTGTGCCTGATCCTCCAGCTTCTGCACTAATCTCTTGTGGGGAACTGTGTCAAAGGCCTTCCTGCAGTCTAGGAAAACGCAATCTACCCAACCCTCTCTCTCGTGTCTTACTTCTGTTACCTTGTCATAAAACTCCAGGAGGTTTGTGATACAAGATTTGCCTTCCATGAACCCATGCTGGTTTTCATTTATAATCTTGTTCCTTTCCAGGTGTTCGACCACTCTCCTCCTGATAATCTTCTCCATGACTTTGCACACGATACATGTCAGAGACACAGGTCTGTAGTTTAGTGCCTCGTTTCTGTTTCCTTTCTTAAATATGGGGACTACATTAGCTGTCTTCCATTTCTCAGGTAGTTGCCCAGTTTCAAGGGATGTGTTGAAGATTGTGGTTAGAGGCACACACAGCATCTCTGCTCCTTCTCTAAGGACCCATGGGGAGATGTCCGGTCCCATCGCCTTTGAGGTGTCAAGGTCACTTAAGAGCTTCTTCACCTCCTCCTCAGTTGTGTGTGTGTGTGTGTGTGTGTGTGTATAGTCACCTATTTGTACTCACCTATTTGTGGTTGCAGGGGTCGAGTCACAGCTCCTGGCCCCGCCTCTTCGCTGATTGCTACTAGGTCCTCTCTCTCCCTGCCCCATGAGCTCTATCATACCTCGCCTTAAAACTATGTATGGTTCCCGTCTCCACTACGTCACTTTCTAGGCTATTCCACGGCCTGACTACTCTATGACTGAAGAAATACTTCCTAACATCCCTTTGATTCATCTGAGTCTTCAACTTCCAATTGTGACCTCTTGTGTCTGTGTCCCTTCTCTGGAACATCCCGTCTTTGTCCACCTTGTCTATTCTGCGCAGTATTTTATATGTCGTTATCATGTCTCCTCTGACCCTCCTGTCCTCCAGTGTCGTCAGGCCGATTTCCCTCAACCTTTCTTCGTAGGACAATCCCCGTAGCTCTGGGACTAGTCTTGTTGCAAACCTTTGCACTTTCTCTAATTTCTTGACGTGCTTGACTAGGTGTGGATTCCAAACTGGTGCTGCATACTCCAGTATGGGCCTGACGTAAATGGTATACAGAGTCTTAAACGAATCCTTACTTAGGTATCGGAACACTATCCGTAGGTTTGCCAGGCGCCTGTATGCTGCAGCAGTTATCTGATTGATGTGCGCCTCAGGAGATATGCTCGGTGTTATGCTAACCCCCAGATCTTTTTCCTTGAGTGAGGTTTGCAGTCTTTGGCCATCTAAACTATATTGTGTCTGCGGTTGTTATGCAAAAATGTAGGATAGCTAGGGGCTTGAGCCTGGTCTAAGGGCAAAGGTAAAAGTTACACACATCTCAAGCCCAAACCGTCCACCCAGGGCTATCCCAGTCAAAACAGAAAGTGCTAAACCAGTATGTGTTACTTCAATGGGTTGGTTAACAGAGGGCTAGGCAAAAATCCCAATTAGGAAAATATATCTATTTAATCACCATAACATAACATAACAGAAAAACCTTAATTCTAAACGCCCAAATGAGGGTACACAAGCTGGCTGGAGGTTCAGTCACCATAACCACTAGGCTTCGTCAGCGTCAGGCCGTCATTGCACTATAAACCTCATTTCTTATTTCTTCACTCATCCCACAGCACCCTGACCATGTCAGAGCCTGGGTGAACATACAGGTAAGCCATATGCGAGCCTATGGCTTGAGTTGGATAAACAAAATGAGTGTACAACTACAAACTTATCTTAAATACACAGCATCTCTGACGCCAGCCTCTACACACCATGCTCACGTCACGTGACTCCCTCAAACTACCTTACTCCGTGTACCCAAACATCCTTGGAAAATAAATCATCAACAGAATTTCTTTATAATTACAGTTAGAGTACTTTACAGTACCCCCAAATGCACATTATAAATTATAAAATTATTCTTTACAACTATAATATTCATATTATTATGGCACACTTCTCCACTATATGTACATTACAATGTCATGCAGAACCCTGCATAACACCCCCACCCCCAGACCATAGGTCTCACTCTGCTAGCGGGGTCCCTACGGACACCGCTAGGCAAAAAGAAAAAAAAAAGAAAAGAAGCCCCACATTAAGGTCTGAGGCAACTGGGAAAATGATAACTGGGGAATGACCACCATACAATCACGGTCTTTTTGTACTACAAATATGCCATATTTACAAACTGAGGTACTAGATTGCAGACATATGAAACTCGTCGAACATAAAAGTGATCAAGTTCTATGCCCAACGAGCTCACAGTCACACTCTTAGACAGCTGTTTTAGGAAAAGGCACCATTACAACACAGCATTGGCCAGGTGCTGGCGTTGATGCATTTTACCTAAATTACATCAAGCAAACTTATAAACAAGCAAGTAAACTTTGTACAAAAGTGCCCCTGAGGAATGCCGTTTTATGAAGTAACACCAAAGTTCAGTATGTTGCAAGGCAGACCAAACTGTAGGTGCCACCAAAAAAAAACTTTTAAACAGTAAGTACATTTTCCAGGAGTTCAAAGAAAAGAAAAACATATGTTACATGTTAAATTCTACGGAGAAAACAACATCACATTATCACTCCCATCTCACAGCAATCTTTAGTAAACAAAACTGGTTCCCCATGAAAAACCTTAATTCTAAACGCCCAAATGAGGGTACACACAGCTGGTTGGAGGTTCAGCCACCATAACCACTAGGCTTCGTCAGCGTCAGGCCGTCATTACACTATAAACCTCATTTCTTATTTCTTCACTCATCCCACAGCACCCTGACCATGTCAGAGCCTGGGTGAACATACAGGTAAGCCATATGCGAGCCTATGGCTTGAGTTGGATAAACAAAATGAGTGTACAACTACAAACTTATCATAAATACACAGCATCTCCGACGCCAGCCTCTACACACCATGCTCACGTCACGTGACTCCCTCAAACCACCTTACTCCGCGTACCCAAACATCCTTGGAAAATAAATCATTAACAGAATTTCTTTATAATTACAGTTAGAGTACTTTACAATACCCCCAAATGCACATTATAAATTATAAAATTATTCTTTACAACTATAATATTCATATTAGTATGGCACACTTCTCCACTATACGTACATTACGATGTCATGCAGAACCCTGCATAACAGCGGTCTTCTTTGCCTTTCCCCAATCTTCATGACTTTGCATTTGGCAGGGTTAAATTCAAGGAGCCAGTTGCTGGACCAGGCTTGTAGCCTGTCCAGGTCTCTTTGTAGTCCTGCCTGATCCTCATCCGATTTGATTCTTCTCATTAACTTCGCATCATCTGCAAACAAGGACACTTCTTTACCTGGAGTTTACCTGGAGAGAGTTCCGGGGGTCAACGCCCCCGCGGCCCGGTCTGTGACCAGGCCTCCTGGTGGATCAGAGCCTGATCAACCAGGCTGTTGCTGCTGGCTGCACACAAACCAACGTACGAGCCACAGCCCGGCTGATCAGGAACTGACTTTAGGTGCTTGTCCAGTGCCAGCTTGAAGACTGCCAGGGGTCTGTTGGTAATCCCCCTTACGTGTGCTGGGAGGCAGTTGAACAGTCTAGGGCCCCTGACACTTATTGTATGGTCTCTTAACGTGCTAGTGACACCCCTGCTTTTCATTCTGAGTCTATCCCTTCCGTTATGTCGTTCACATATACCAAGAACAGCACAGGTCCTAGGACTGACCCCTGTGGAACCCCGCTTGTCACAGGCGCCCACTCTGACACCTTGTCGCGTACCATGACTCATTGTTGCCTCCCTGTCAGGTATTCTCTGATCCATTGCAGTGCCTTTCCTGTTATGTGTGGCTGATCCTCTAGCTTTTGCAGTAACCTCTTGTGAGGAACTGTGTCGAAGGCCTTCTTGCAGTCCAAAAATATGCAGTCGATCCACCCCTCTCTCTCTTGTCTTACTTCTGTCACCTTGTCATAAAACTCTAGTAGGTTTGTGACACAGGATTTTCCTTCCCTGAAACCGTGCTGGTTGTCAATTATACACTTGTTTCTTTCCAGGTGCCCCACCACTCTCCTCCTGATGATCTTCTCCATGACCTTGCATACTATACACGTTAGTGATACAGGTCTGTAGTTTAGTGCCTCATGTCTGTCTCCCTTTTTAAAAATTGGGACTACATTTGCCATTTTCCATACCTCAGGGAGTTGCCCAGTTTCAAATGATGTGTTGAAGATCTTTGTTAATGGCTCACACAATATCTCTGCTCTCTCTTTAAGGACCCATGGAGAGATGTTGTCTGGTCCCACCGCCTTTGAGGTGTCAAGTTCACATAGCAGCTTCTTCACCTCCTCCTTGGTTATATGTACCTCATCCAGCACTTGCTGGTGTGCCCCCCTGTTCTGATTTCCTGGAGTCCTACTGCTTTCCACTGTAAATACCTCTTTAAATCTTGTGTTGAGCTCCTGACATACCTCTTGGTCGTTTCTTGTGAATTCCCCATCACCCTTCCTCAGTCTGATTACCTGGTCCTTGACTGTTGTTTTCCTCCTGATGTGGCTGTACAACAGCTTCGGGTCAGTCTTTACTTTTGATGCTATGTCATTTTCATATTGTCTCTGAGCCTCCCTTCTTATCTGTGTATATTCGTTTCTGGCTCTTCAGCTGATTTCTTTATTTTCCTGAGTTCTCTGTCTTCTGTACCTTTTCCATTCTCTAGTACACCTAGTTTTTGCCTCCCTACACCTTTGGGTGAACCAAGGACTCGTTCTGTTCTTCCCATTATTTCTGTTTCCCTTGGGAACAAACCTCTCCTCTGCCTCCTTGCATTTTGTTGCTACATAGTCCATCATTTCTTGTACTGGTTTTCCTGTCAGTTCCCACTCCCACTGAATGTCTTGAAGGAAGTTCCTCATGCCTGAGTAGTTCCCCCTTTTGTAGTTTGGTTTTTCCCAGCCTATTCCTGCTACTCTCTCCACTTGGAGCTCAACTATGTAGTCGAAGCACAGAACCACATGATCACTAGCTCCCAGGGGCCTTTCATACATGATACCCTCGATGTCTGAACTACTCATGGTGAATACAAGGTCCAGCCTTGCTGGTTCATCCTCTCCTCTCTCTCTGGTAGTGTCTCTAACATGTTGATGCATGAGGTTTTCCAGTACCACATCCATCATCTTGGCTCCCCATGTTTTGGGACCCCCATGGGGCTCCAGGTTTTCCCAGTCAATCTCCTTGTGATTGAAATCACCCATAATTAGTAACTTTGCTCCCCCCATGTGTGCTCTCCTGGCCACCTCGGCTAGTGTGTCGATCATTGCTCTGTTGCTCTCATCGTATTCTTCTCTTGGCCTCCTGCAGTTCTGTGGTGGGTTGTACATTACTGCAATTATCACCTTATGTCCCTCAGACTGGATTGTTCCTACTAAGTAGTCCCTTTCGCCCATGCCAACCATTCCATCCATTTTCTCAAAATCCCACTGGTTTTTAATGAGCAGTGCAACTCCTCCTCCCCCTCTCCTCCCTCTGTCTTTCCTGAGGATTTGGTATCCGGATGGAAAGATTGAATCTGTTATTATTCTGGTGAGTTTTGTTTCTGTGAGTGCTATTATGTCTGGGGATGTCTCTGATTCTTTCGTGCCACTCCTCATACTTGTTTGTTATTCCATCTGCATTTGTATACCACACCTTCAACTTCTTTTCTAAGACTGTGGTCTGGGAGGTATATTGGGGTTGGGGAAGTGGGAGACCTGGTAAGGAACTATGGGTTGTTGCTGTGGGCGTGTAGTTTGTAATGTAGTGGGTGGGGGCATTGGATGTGGCATGGGTGTTTTGATTTAGAGTGTTTGGTTGCACTGGGGTTGACCTGGTTGGGAGGCTTCTATAGGAAGTTGTGAGGGAGGCTGTATTTGATCTTCTTCCTGGGTCTGGGATCTCCTGTCTGTCTTCTCCATCCCCTCTCTTTCCTCCTTTCGCCTTTGTACCATCTCTCTCATTTTCTGCCTTTTTTCTTGTGTTCTGTCGCAGTCGAGATACACCTTCCTGTATTCTGGCATGTCCCTTAATCGTGCTCTCTCCTGCAGGATCCTGGTCCGAGTCGCTTCTGCCTTGAAGGTCACTTTCACTGGCCGGGTTCTTTTTTTTACAAACCCCCCTATTCTCCGAAAATTTTCCAGCTGGGTCATGTCATCTTCTCCTATTGCTTTCATGATGCTTTCAATTGCTTTTTTTTCCCTTGTTTTCTTGCTTCATATGTTTCCCCTTCAACTTCCTGGAGCCCATACACAAAGACTGACCTCACCCTTTCATTCTCCCACTGCGTATCCCTGTGTATCCCCCTCATTTAATTTGGTTTCCTGCTCTGCAGCTTTCCTTTCTTCAGTTTCACTGGCTAATGTACTTGGGCTCAGTGGCCTGTCATTTTCCCTTCTCGGCTTTCCTTGGGCTCTGTTGTTGTCTGCTAGGGCCTCCACATAAAGCTTAGCTCTTTCATTTACTACAGTCTCCTCTGATAGAGCTTCCCCATGCAGTTGTGCCCCTTCTTTTCCTACAGTCCCCTTATTTGTGGCTGAGGTAGCAGTCTCTGTTGTCAATCCCAAAATGTTCTTTAGTTCTTTAGGCTGTTTCAGATTTTTCAGTTCCTCTTCTAAAATCTGTATCCTAGCCTCTGCTGCTTTGACATGCACCTCCCACTTTCTGCTTTCCATATCTATCCTCTCTTCCATTCTCATGCTAAGTTCTTCTAGTTTCTTTTCCCATTCATGATCTCTTTTTATGAGCTCTGCTGCCCAATCTTCCTTTGCAGCTTCCTCCTCCTGTCCCTTAGTTTTTCTTGTTGCTCTCTGACAACCCATTTTTGTTTTATCCTGATTGCCTCTGAGTGGGAAACCTATTAGTTCTGTATGTTAGGTTAGTAGTGTGTATGTCAGTGTGGGGGGAGGTAGTGGAGGAACTGTGGCTATGTGGGAGAGGGGTGGGGAGGGGGAGAGTGAACGGGGGAGGGGAGGGTGAACGAGGGAGGGGAGGGATCAGGGGAAGAAGTGAGATGTCGGTGGTGAGGGGGGGGGAGTGCATGTGTGAGTCTGGATATGTGTGTGTGTGTGTGTGTGTGTGTGTGTGTGTGTGTACTCACCTATTTGTACTCACCTATTTGTGGTTGCAGGGGTCAAGTCTTAGCTCCTGCCCCGCCTCTTCACCGGTTGCTACTGGGCCCTCTCTCTCCCCGCTCCATGAGCTTTATCAAACCTCGTCTTAAAACTGTGTATGGTTCCTGCCTCCACTACGTCATTTTCTAGGCTATTCCACTGCCTTACAACTCTATGACTGAAGAAATACTTCCTAATATCTCTCTGACTCATTTGTGTCTTCAACTTCCAATTGTGGCCTCTTGTTTCTGTGTCCCCTCCCTGGAACATCCTGTCTTTGTCCACCTTGTCTATTCCACACAGTATTTTATATGTCGTTATCATGTCTCCCCTGACCCTCCTGTCCTCCAGTGTCGTCAGGCCGATTTCCCTTAATCTTTCTTCATAGGACATTCCCCTTAGCTCTGGAACTAACCTTGTCGCAAACCTTTGTACTTTCTCTAGTTTCTTGACGTGCTTTATCAAGTGCGGGTTCCAAACAGGTGCTGCATACTCCAGTATGGGCCTGACATACACGGTGTACAGTGTCTTGAATGATTCCTTACTAAGGTATCGGAATGCTGTTCTCAGGTTTGCCAGGCGCCCATATGCTGCAGCAGTTATCTGATTGATGTGTGCTTCCGGAGACATGCTCGGTGTTATACTCACCCCAAGATCTTTCTCCTTGAGTGAGGTTTGCAGTCTTTGGCCACCTAGCCTACACTCTGTCTGTGGTCTTCTGTGCCCTTCCCCTATCTTCATGACTTTGCATTTGGCAGGATTAAATTCGAGAAGCCATTTGCTGGACCAGGTGTCCAGTCAGATTTAATTCTCCTCATTAACTTCACATCATCTGCAAACAGGGACACTTCTGAGTCTAATCCTTCCATCATGCCGTTCACATATACCAAAAATAGCACTGGTCCTAGGACCGACCCCTGTGGGACCCCGCTCGTCACAGGTGCTCACTGTGATACATCATTACGTACCATGACTCGTTGTTGCCTCCCTGTCAGGTATTCTCTGATCCATTGCAGTGCCCTTCCTGTTATATGCGCCTGATGCTCTAGCTTCTGCACTAATCTCTTGTGAGGAACTGTGTCAAAGGCCTTCTTGCAGTCCAAGAAGATGCAATCAACCCACCCCTCTCTCTCGTGTCTTACTTCTGTTATTTTATCATAAAACTCCAGAAGGTTTGTGACACAGGATTTGCCTTCCGTGAATCCGTGCTGGTTGGCATTTATACTCTTGTTCTGTTCCAGGTGCTCCACCACTCTCCTCCTGATAATCTTCTCCATAATTTTGTATACTATACACGTCAGTGACACAGGTCTATAGTTTAGTGCCTCTTTTCTGTCTCCTTTTTTAAAAATGGGAACTACATTTGCCGTCTTCCATACCTCAGGTAGTTGCCCAGTTTCCAGGGACGTGTTGAAGATTGTGGTAAGTGGCACGCACAACATATCTGCTCCCTCTCTAAGGACCCACGGGGAGATGTTGTCTGGTCCCATTGCCTTTGAGGTATCGATGTCCCTTAGCAGTTTCTTCACCTCCTCCTCATCTGTATGTATGTCGTCCAACACTTGTTGGTGTATTCCTTGCTGGTGTCCCCATCTGGTCTGTCCCCCCAGAGTCCTTCCTGTCTCTACTGTAAATACTTCCTTAAATCTCGTGTTGAGCTCCTCACATACCTCTTGATCGTTTCTTGTGAGTTCTCCACCTTCTTTCCTCAGCCTTATCACCTGGTCCTTGACTGTTGTCTTCCTCCTAATGTGGCTATACAGCAGTTTCGGGTCAGATTTGACTTTCGATGCTATGTCGTTTTCATACTGTCGCCGGGCCTCCCTCCTTATCTGTGCATTCTCGTTTCTGGCTCTTCTATTAATCTCCTTGTTTTCCTGGGTCCTATGCCTCCTGTACCTTTTCCATTCTCTGTTGCACTTAGTTTTTGCCCCCCTACACCTTCGGGTAAACGAAGGACTCGTTTTGGTCTTCCTATTATTTCTGTTTCCCTTGGGAACAAAACTTTCCTCTGCCTCCTTGCACTTTGTTGCCACATATTCCATCATCTCGTTTACTGATTTTCCTACCATTTCTCTGTCCCGCTGAACCTCCTGCAGGAAGTTTCTCATACCTGTGTAGCCCCCCTTTTATAGTTTGGCCTGTCCCCTTCAGTTCCTGTTACCTTCTCCACTTGTAACTCTACTATATAGTCAAAACTCAGAACCACGTGATCGCTAGCTCCAAGGGGCCTCTCGTAAGTGATGTCCTCAATGTCTGAACTGCTCAGGGTGAACACAAGATCCAGTCTTGCTGGCTCATCCTCCCCTCTCTCTCTGGTTGTGTCCCTGACATGTTGATGCATGAGGTTTTCAAGTACGACATCCATCATCTTGGCTCTCCATGTTTCGGGACCCCCATGTGGCTCCAGGTTTTCCCAGTCGATCTCCCTGTGGTTGAAATCGCCCATTACCAGTAACTTTGCTCTGCTCGAGTGAGCTCTTCTTGCCACCTCAGCCAGTGTGTCCACCATCACCCTGTTGTTTTCTTCGTACTCCTCTCTTGGCCTCCTGCAGTTCTGTGGTGGGTTATACATCACTCCAATGACTACTTTATGTTCTCCGGACTGAATTGTACCTACAATGTAGTCTCTTTCTCCAATCATGTCCATGCCTTCCATTTCCTCAAATCCCCATCGGTGTTTTATGAGCAGTGCAACCCCTCCTCCCCCTCTACTCCTTCTATCTTTCCTCAGGATCTGATATCCTGTTGGGAAGATTGTGTCTGTTATTGTCTCAGCGATTTTTGTTTCTGTGACTGCTATGATGTCTGGGGATTTTTCACTGATTCTTTCGTTCCACTCCTCATGTTTATTCGTTATTCCATCCGCGTTTGTGTACCAAACCTTCAGTTTCTTTTCTATCATTGTGGTCATGCAGGAATATTGGGGTTGGGGGAGCGAGAGCCTTGGTGGGGGCCTATATGGGGCTGTGGTGTAGGTGGGGTTTGTGTTGATGGGGGTGGGGTCAGAATGCCAATAAGGGACAGCTGTTGGGGTGAGGTTTGTGATATGGGGGTTGGTGGCAGAGGGAACAGTGAGTGGGTTGTAGTATAGGTTGCTCAGTTGCGTTGGGAATGTCGCAGTTGGAGTCTTTTGGTGGGAGATTCTGTGGGGTGTGTTTGCCCTTCCTCCTGTGTCTGGGTCCTGCTTATTTTCGTCATTGCCTCTCGTTCCTCCTTGCGTCTCTGTACCCTCTCTTGCAGTGTAGTCCTTTCTTCTTGTGTTCTGTTGCAGTCGAGGTATACTCTCTGGTACCCCTCTTTGTCCCTCAGTCTTGCGTTCTCTTGCAGAATCCTGGTTCGAACTGATTCTTCCTTGAAAGTTACTCTGACTGGCCGTATCCTTCCACTCGCAAACCACCCAATTCTCTGAAAATTTGTCACCTGGGTCATATCGCCCTCACCTATTGTTTTCATGATGCCTTCAATCATTTTTTTCTCCTCCTGTTTTATTTCTTCAAAGTTGTCCCCCTTGGCTTCTTGGAGCCCGTACACAAAAACTGACCTCGCCCTTTCCTCCTCCCACTGAGTCTCCATCTGCTTCCTCTGAGGCATTTTATTTCCTTCCATTGACATGTTCTTGCCTTCAGTCCCTGTCATATCTGAAACTTCTATTCTCAGTGAACTGTCTTTCCTGACCAGCTGTCCCTTGCTACTGCAGTTGGCTGTTAGAATCTCTGCATATAGCATACCTTCATTGTCTTCGGACCTGTCATTTGATCTTAGTGTGCTTGTCTGCGCCTGACTTTGAATTTCTTGATGTCACATCTGAATTGTCATTTGTCTCTCTAATCTGTTTCAGGCTTTGCAGTTTCTCTTCTAAGCACTGTATCCTAGCTTCTGCTGCTAAGACCTGTACTTCCCATTTCCTGCACTCTTCAGCTATCCGCTCCTCCATTTTCTTACCAAGCTCTACTATCTTCCTTCCCCACTCTTCCTCCCTTTTTTGGAGCTCTAACTCCCAGTCTTTCCTCCCTGGTTCATCTACCAGATCTCTGGTTTTCTGTCCTCTAGGGCCACCCATTTTTTTTTTGTTTTTTTTTTTTTTTTTTTTACCACAGACAGAAGGCTAGAGGAGGGAGAGGGTGCGAGGGGGAGAGAGGAGGGGTAGAAAGAGGGAGAGAGAGGAGAGAGAAAGGGTAGAAAGAGGGAGAGAAAGGAGAGAGTATGGGGGTGAGGGATAAGACCAAGGGGGAGAGACAGAGAAATGTGAGGGGGGAGAGAAAGAGTAGAGAGAGGGAGAAAGAGAGGGAGAGAGAGGGGGAGAGAGAGAGAGAGGGAGAAAGGAGGGTGAGGGAAAAGGCTATGAGAGAGAGAAATGGAGAGATGGAGAGAGAAGCCTATAGAGAGAGAGGAGGGTGAGAGATAGGGTTATGGGAGTGAGGGAGAGAGAGAGGGAGAGAGAGATGGAGAGAGAGAGAGGGAGAGAGAGATAGATAGAGAGAGAGAGAGAGAGAGAGAGAGAGAGAGAGAGAGAGAGAGAGAGAGAGAGAGAGAGAGAGAGAGAGAGAGAGGGAGAGAGAGAAAGAAAGAGTAGGGGGAAGGGGAGGGAAAAAGGCTATGAGAGAGAGAAACGCGAGGGAAGGAAAGATAGGAGGGAGGAGGGAGTGAAGGCAAGAGCGGGGAGGGGAAAGGTCTGTGGGGGAGGGAAAGGTGTGTGGGGGGGTGAGGGGACGCGGTCAAATTCCAAGGATCAGCTGTGTGTACTCACCTAGTTGTGGTTTCAGGGGTCGAGACTCAGCTCCTGGCCCCGAGTGTATGTGTGTGCGCGCGTGTGTGTGTGAGCACGTCAGTTGTTTATATGTCCCAGAAATACAATTCACCCCTGTGTATCCGTAATACTAATACGATACCATTAACACTGAGAGTAATTCTAATAATTATAATACTAGCATGTGTTAACAAGTCATTCTTTCACCCAGTTATGTACTACCTTTTACTACATGTGTACCCAATACTTGCTTCTCAGATTGTACTGTCTTTGTGTCCTAAAACATTATCTCTCGAAACTGTTGTCAGGGCTGTAGTCCCATTTGCCCTGACTTAATCCTCCTGCCTATTTCTTGCTCCTACAAAATTTGTCTTCCTACTACTGCTAGGTGTTGTGTGTATGATAATCCCTCTGGAGCAGGGTTTGTGATAGCCAGCTACCAGTGATCGTAGGGCCGGCTCTACCACTCAAAACTTCCCGCCAACCACAAACAGGTGATTTGTACGTTACAACTCAGAGGGGACGTCCATCCAGATGCCTGATGTACGATGCTCGCTGTACGATGCTCGCTGTACGATGACTCGTGCACCTCGCCCTTCCGCCGCTGACTTCTTCAGCTATTCTTTTCTCGTTGCTCTTTTGAGTCATCATTTACCACACTTATCACTTGTATACTGCTACTTTTATAATTTACACTTCACTTTTGGTAAGTACACTTCTTATTTGTGATGACACCCAACCTGTTATGGCGGTGCTACTCCCTCAGGCCTACTGCTGCCACCACCTCTGCTTATATATATTTATGTATATGTATGTATATATATATATATATATATATATATATATATATATATATATATATATATATATATATATATATATATATATATATATATATATATATATATATCCCCTTTCTGGCTAGCTTGTTCACGCTGTGTGCTACATCACAGTTTGTCGTTAGCCAACCTCTCTTAATTCTATTTGATCTTTTCTCTTTAGTCACTCGCTTTGTACTTTGTATATGTGTAACAATGTGGCAACAGGTGCCAACTAGGCCTCAACGAACTGGCACTTTGAAATTTTGTTGTA
>NC_091296.1:43885398-43972898 GCF_038502225.1 Cherax quadricarinatus
GTGTGTGTGTGTGTGTGTGAGTGAGTGTGTGTGTACTCACCTAGTTGTACTCACCTAGTTGAGGTTGCAGGGGTCGAGTCCAAGCTCCTGGCCCCGCCTCTTCACTGGTCGCTACTAGGTCACTCTCCCTGAACCATGAGCTTTATCGTACCTCTGCTTAAAGCTATATATGGATCCTGACTCCACTACATCGCTTCCCAAACTATTCCACTTCCTGACTACTCTGTGGCTGAAGAAATACTTCCTAACATCCCTTTGATTCATCTGTCTTCAACTTCCAACTGTGTCCCCTTGTTACTGTGTCCAGTCTCTGGAACATCCTGTCTTTGTCCACCTTGTCAATTCCTCTCAGTATTTTGTAAGTCGTTATCATGTCCCCCCTATCTCTCCTGTCCTCCAGTGTCGTCAGGTTGATTTCCCTTAACCTCTCCTCATAGGACATACCTCTTAGCTCTGGGACTAGTCTTGTTGCAAACCTTTGCACTTTCTCTAGTTTCTTTACATGCTTGGCTAGGTGTGGGTTCCAAACTGGTGCCGCATACTCCAATATGGGCCTAACGTACACGGTGTACAGGGTCCTGAACGATTCCTTATTAAGATGTCGGAATGCTGTTCTGAGGTTTGCCAGGCGCCCATATGCTGCAGCAGTTATTTGGTTGATGTGCGCTTCAGGAGATGTGCCTGGTGTTATACTCACCCCAAGATCTTTTTCCTTGAGTGATGTTTGTAGTCTCTGACCCCCTAGACTGTACTCCATCTGCGGTCTTCTTTGCCCTTCCCCAATCCTCATGACTTTGCACTTGGTGGGATTGAACTCCAGGAGCCAGTTGCTGGACCAGGTCTGCAGCCTGTCCAGATCCCTTTGTATTTCTGCCTGGTCTTCGATCGAATGAACTCTTCTCATCAACTTCACGTCATCTGCAAACAGTGACACCTCGGAGTTTATTCCTTCCGTCATGTCGTTCACAAATACCAGAAACAGCACTGGTCCTAGGACTGACCCCTGTGGGACCCCGCTGGTCACAGGTGCCCACTCTGACACCTCTCCTCGTACCATGACTCGCTGCTGTCTTCCTGACAAGTATTCCCTGATCCATTGCAGTGCCTTCCCTGTTATTCCTGCTTGGTCCTCCAGTTTTTGCACTAATCTCTTGTGTGGTACTGTGTCAAACGCCTTCTTGCAGTCTAAGAAACTGCAATCCACCCACCCTTCTCTCTCTTGTCATACTGCTGTCACCATGTCATAGAACTCCAGTAGGTTTGTGACACAGGATTTCCCGTCTCTGAAACCATGTTGTCTGCTGGTGATGAGATCATTCCTTTCTAGATGTTCCACCATTCTTCTCCTGACAATTTTTTCCATGATTTTGCATGCTATACATGTCAGTGACACTGGTCTGTAGTTTAGTGCTTCATGTCTGTCTCCTTTTTTAAAGATTGGTACCACATTTGCTGTCTTCCATGCCTCAGGCAATCTCCCTGTTTCGATAGATGTATTGAATATTGTTGTTAGGGGTACACATAGAGCCTCTGCTCCCTCTCTCAGGACCCATGGAGAGATGTTATCTGCCCCCATTGCCTTTGAGGTATCTAGCTCACTCAGAAGCCTCTTCACTTCTTCCTCGGTTGTGTGTACTGTGTCCAGCACATGGTGGTGTACCCCACCTCTCCGTCTTTCTGGAGCCCCTTCTGTCTCCTCTGTGAACACTTCTTTGAATCTCTTGTTGAGTTCCTCACATACTTCACTGTCATTTCTTGTTGTCTCTCCTCCTTCCTTCCTTAGCCTGATTACCTGGTCCTTGACGGTTGTTTTCTTCCTGATGTGGCTGTATAACAGCTTCGGGTCAGATTTGGCTTTTGCTGCTATGTCGTTTTCATATTGACGTTGGGCCTCCCTTCTTATCTGTGCATATTCGTTTCTGGCTCTATGACTGCTCTCCTTATTCTCCTGGGTCCTTTGCCTTCTATATTTCTTCCATTCCCTAGCACACTTGGTTTTTGCCTCCTTGCATCTTTGAGTGAACCATGGGCTCATCCTGGCTTTTTCATTATTCCTGTTACCCTTGGGTACAAACCTCTCCTCAGCCTCCTTGCACATTGTGACTACATATTCCATCATCTCATTAACTGGTTTCCCTGCCAGTTCTCTGTCCCACTGAACCTCATTCAGGAAGCTGCTCATTCCTGTGTAGTCCCCTTTCCTGTAGTTTGGTTTCATTCGTCTTGGCCTTCCTGCTTCCCCCTCCACTTGTAGCTCTACTGGGTATTCGAAGCTCAAAACCACATGATCGCTGGCCCCAAGGGGTCTTTCATATGTGATGTCTTCGATATCTGCACTACTCAAGGTGAATACTAAGTCCAGTCTTGCTGGTTCATCCTCTCCTCTCTCTCTTGTAGTGTCCCTTACGTGTTGGTACATGAAGTTTTCCAGTACCACCTCCATCATCTTAGCCCTCCATGTATCTTGGCCCCCATGTGGCTCCAAGTTCTCCCATTCGATCTCCTTGTGGTTAAAGTCACCCATGATCAGGAGCTTTGCCCTGCGTGTATGAGCTCTTCTGGCCACTGCAGCCAGTGTGTCAACCATCGCTCTATTGCTCTCGTCATACTCTTGCCTTGGCCTCCTGCTGTTCTGTGGTGGGTTATACATCACTGCAATTATCACCTTGGGACCTCCAGAGTGAAGCGTTCCAGCTATGCAATCACTTTCTTCTCCGCTGTCTCCTCTCTCCAGCTCATCAAAATTCCATCGGTGTTTGATCAGCAATGCCACTCCTCCCCCCCCCCCTGTTCCTTCTGTCTTTCCTCAGGATCTGGTATCCCTTTGGGAAGACGGCATCTGTTATCATACCTGTAAGCTTGGTTTCTGTGATTGCTATGATGTCTGATGATGCCTCTGACTCTTTCGTGCCACTCCTCCCACTTGTTTGTTATTCCATCAGCGTTTGTGTACCATACCTTCAGTTTCCTTTCCAACACTGTGGTTTGGGGGGCCTGTGGGGGTGGGAGACCTGGTAGCATACTGTGGGATTCTATGGTTGGGGGTTGGGTGGAAGCTGTGGGTATGGATTGTATTGTGTGTTGGGATGGTGTGATAGGTTGTGGGGTTCTGAGGATAGTTGTGTGTGTGCTTGCTCTTGCTGCTCTGTTCTGCTCTGACTGACCTCTGCTGGTTCCATCCTTGTCTCCTTTCCTAGCTCCTTTCGCTTTTTTGTCCTCTCCCTCAGCTGCTGTCTCTCTTTTTGTGTTCTGTCTCTGTCTAGGAACACCTTCTTGTACTCTTCCGAGCTTCTCAACCGTGGTTTTTCTTGGAGGATCCTGTTTCGCACTGTTTCTGTCCTGAGAATCAGCTTGATCGGTCGGTTTCTCCTCTTCAAGTGCCCCCCTATTCTCTGAAAATTTACAATCTCGTCCATGTCTTCTCCCCGTATTTCCGTGATGATTTTCTCAATCTCCTTTCTTTCTTCCTGCCGTCTTTCAGTGTGTGTCCTTTCCTCTCTCTCCCGAAGCTATCAAAACTTTGGAGTCCAGTCCCTGGACCAATTATGTACCTCTGTAATCTTTTGACTACCGCCCACAGGATGGGTATGGGGTGCATAATAAACATATTAAACTAACTAACTCCCGAAGCCCATGGATAAACACTGATTTTGCCCTTTCCTCCTCCCATTGCCTCTCCCTCTGTGACTCTGGTTCCTGTCTGTATGTGGTCATTTTCTCCCTTGATTTTTCCAGTGGCTCTTGGTAGCATGGTTGTGCCTCAGCATTCGACCTATCTCCCTCTCCATCTGCACCCATCTGATAGGACCTTAGCATATTTCATATCTCCTTCCTTCCTGTTCAGCCTCTCAGCTTCGTATGGTGTGTCTTCTCTGGTCACTACCCCTGAGACTTGCTTCAGCCTGTTTACCTCAAATTCTAGGACCTTTACCCTGGCTACTGCAGTTTCGACTTGGGCCTCCCAATTCTTCGTCTCCTTCTCCAACCTCTCTTCCCATTTCACAGAGAGCTCTTTCTCCATTTTTTCAGAAAGCTCTCCTAATTTTCTCTCCCATTCTTGCTCTATCCTTTTCCACTGCTCCTCCATCCATTCCTCCCTACCAGTACCATTGTCATCTGATCCCTGATTCCTGCGAGTCCCAACCATTTTTTTTCTTTCTTTTTTTTTTTTTTTTTTAGTAAAAGAGAAAGTGAAAAAGAAAAAGGGGAGAGAGTGAGAGAGAGGGAGAAAGAGAGAGAAGGGAAGGGTAGGAGGGGAAAAGGGGGAGAAAGTGAGAGAGAGAGGGAAAAGGTAAGAGAGAGGGGGGAGTGACAAGGGAAGAGAGGGAGAGAGAGAGAAGAGGAAGAGAGAGAGAAAGAGAGGAAGAGAGAGAGGGGGAGAGAGGGAGAGGGAGGGAGAGGGAGAGAGAGGAAGAGAGAGGAAGAGAGAAAGAGTGAGAGGAAGAGAGGAAGAGAGAGAGGAAGAGAGGAAGAGGGAGAGGAAGAGAGGATGAGAGAAAGGGGAGAGAGAGAGAGAGAGAGAGAGAGAGAGAGAGAGAGAGAGAGAGAGAGAGGAAGAGAGAGGAGAGGAGAGGGAGAGAGGTGGGGGGGGGAAGGAAGGGTTAGAGGGTCACTTCACAGGAAGGTGTGAAATCCTGTATATGGGTGTGTACTCACCTAGTTGTACTCACCTAGTTGAGGTTGCGGGGGTCGAGTCCGAGCTCCTGGCCCCGCCTTTTCACTGATCGCTACTAGGTCACTCTCCCTGAGCCGTGAGCTTTATCATACCTCTGCTTAAAGCTATGTATGGATCCTGCCTCCACTACATCGCTTCCCAAACTATTCCACTTACTGACTACTCTGTGGCTGAAGAAATACTTCCTAACATCCCTGTGATTCATCTGTGTCTTCAGCTTCCAACTGTGTCCCCTTGTTACTGTGTCCAATCTCTGGAACATCCTGTCTTTGTCCACCTTGTCAATTCCTCTCAGTATTTTGTATGTCGTTATCATGTCCCCCCTATCTCTCCTGTCCTCCAGTGTCGTCAGGTTGATTTCCCTTAACCTCTCCTCGTAGGACATACCTCTTAGCTCTGGGACTAGTCTTGTTGCAAACCTTTGCACTTTCTCTAGTTTCTTTACGTGCTTGGCTAGGTGTGGGTTCCAAACTGGTGCCGCATACTCCAATATGGGCCTAACGTATACGGTGTACAGGGTCCTGAACGATTCCTTATTAAGATGTCGGAATGCTGTTCTGAGGTTTGCTAGGCGCCCATATGCTGCAGCAGTTATTTGGTTGATGTGCGCTTCAGGAGATGTGCCTGGTGTTATACTCACCCCAAGATCTTTTTCCTTGAGTGAGGTTTGTAGTCTCTGACCCCCTAGACTGTACTCCGTCTGCGGCCTTCTTTGCCCTTCCCCAATCTTCATGACTTTGCACTTGGTGGGATTGAACTCCAGGAGCCAATTGCTGGACCAGGTCTGCAGCCTGTCCAGATCCCTTTGTAGTTCTGCCTGGTCTTCGATCGAGTGTATTCTTCTCATCAACTTCACGTCATCTGCAAACAGGGACACCTCAGAGTCTATTCCTTCCGTCATGTCGTTCACAAATACCAGAAACAGCACTGGTCCTAGGACTGACCCCTGCGGGACCCCGCTGGGGTCCCGCGTGTATGTGTGTGTGTGTGTGTGTGTGTGTGTGTGTGTGTGTGTGTGTGTGTGTGTGTGTGTGTGTGTGTGTGTGTGTGTGTGTTTATGTGTGTGTGTGTGTGTGTGTGTGTTTATGTGTGTGTGTGTGTGTGTGTGTGTGTGTGTGTGTGTGTGTGTGTGTGTGTGTGTGTGTATGTGTGCCCCCACTTCTAAGTATTCATACTGCTAATAAATATCAGTAGTAATACCCGTATTTCTAAAACTACCAACAGTGATTCTAGCACTTATCACTCCTACTTATAAAACACAGAAAGTAATTAGGTTGTAAAATTTAGCTTGTCTCAGCTTCTAGGAGTGTCTGACGTCACCCTCACTAGGCTTCCCCTCGCTAGGCTGCTCCTCGCTAGTCAACCCTATCTTCACCTTATCTATGCTATTTCTGCTCTAATTCTGGTAATAGCTTGCAGGAGTGAGTGACCAGTATCTAACAGTGACTAAGGCCAGGATTCAGAACCCCCAAAACACCCCCAACAGGTGAGTGATACTTAAGCTGGCAGTGATGCGATGAAAAGTTGCCAGATGCTGATGACTTAGTCGTCGTACACATGCCTTCTATCACTATTTTGAAAATTCTTCACCCGTGATCTTTATAACCATATATGCTCATGCATCCCGCGTCCCTCAATGTCACTTATGATAGAATACACTTCACTTATATTGGAATACACTTCACATTCGGTGTTACACTTTATATGTATAATGTCACACAACTGTTGTGACGTCACTGTTTCAGCAGGCCTACTGCCACCTTCCCTTGTTATATATTATATTTTTCCTTTCTACTTTTGCTTATTAACTTTTTCACTCTCACTGTATGGTGCCCCACATTTCACTTGTTATCCAATCTCTCGAAATTCTTGAACACCCGCTTCCACACTCACTTGAATCTTTGTATATTTGAATCTGTGTAGCAACAGAAGCCTACTAGCCACTAACGGTTTGACACTTTGAAATATTAAAGATTTCAGGCTTCCTCTCGACTTTTTTTAACTAATAACTCTGGTTATCACTCGTAGGATTGTTCACTGACGTTGTCACTACCACTTATTACTGCTAGCAGTTACTGCATGCCTTAAAAACCACTAAAATTCTCGGAGCCTTGTGACCCACGTCTGCTGACTGACTGTGTGTGTGTGTGTGTGTGTGTGTGTGTGTGTGTGTGTACTCACCTAGTTGTACTCACCTAGTTGAGGTTGCAGGGGTCGATTCCAAGCTCCTGGCCCCGCCTCTTCACTGGTCGCCACTAGGTCACTCTCCCTGAACCATGAGCTTTATCGTACCTCTGCTTAAAGCTATGTATGGATCCTGCCTCCACTACATCGCTTCCCAAACTATTCCATTTCCTGACTACTCTGTGGCTGAAGAAATACTTCCTAACATCCCTTTGATTCATCTGTGTCTTCAGCTTCCAACTGTGTCCCCGTGTTGCTGTGTCCAGTCTCTGGAACATCCTGTCTTTGTCCACCTTTTCAATTCCTCTCAGTATTTTGTAAGTCGTTATCATGTCCCCCCTATCTCTCCTGTCCTCTAGTGTTGTCAGGTTGATTTTCCTTAACCTCTCCTTGTAGGACATACCTCTTAGCTCTGGGACTAGTCTTGTTGCAAACCTTCGCACTTTCTCTTCTGTGTGTGTGTGTGTGTGTGTGTGTGTGTGTGTGTGTGTGTGTGTGTGTGTGTGTGTATGTGTGCCCCCACTTCTAAGTATTCATACTGCTAATAAATATCAGTAGTAATACCCGTATTTCTAAAACTACCAACAGTGATTCTAGCACTTATCACTCCTACTTATAAAACACAGAAAGTAATTAGGTTGTAAAATTTAGCTTGTCTCAGCTTCTAGGAGTGTCTGACGTCACCCTCACTAGGCTTCCCCTCGCTAGGCTGCTCCTCGCTAGTCAACCCTATCTTCACCTTATCTATGCTATTTCTGCTCTAATTCTGGTAATAGCTTGCAGGAGTGAGTGACCAGTATCTAACAGTGACTAAGGCCAGGATTCAGAACCCCCAAAACACCCCCAACAGGTGAGTGATACTTAAGCTGGCAGTGATGCGATGACAAGTTGCCAGATGCTGATGACTTAGTCGTCGTACACACGCCTTCTATCACTATTTTGAAAATTCTTCACCCGTGATCTTTATAACCGTATATGCTCATGCATCCCGCGTCCCTCAATGTCACTTATGATAGAATACACTTCACTTATATTGGAATACACTTCACATTCGGTGTTACACTTTATATGTATAATGTCACACAACTGTTGTGACGTCACTGTTTCAGCAGGCCTACTGCCACTTTCCCTTGTTATATATTATATTTTTCCTTTCTACTTTTGCTTATTAACTTTTTCACTCTCACTGTATGGTGCCCCACATTTCACTTGTTATCCAATCTCTCGAAATTCTTGAACACCCGCTTCCACACTCACTTGAATCTTTGTATATTTGAATCTGTGTAGCAACAGAAGCCTACTAGCCACTAACGGTTTGACACTTTGAAATATTAAAGATTTCAGGCTTCCTCTCGACTTTTTTTAACTAATAACTCTGGTTATCACTCGTAGGATTGTTCACTGACGTTGTCACTACCACTTATTACTGCTAGCAGTTACTGCACGCCTTAAAAACCACTAAAATTCTCGGAGCCTTGTGACCCACGTCTGCTGACTGACTGTGTGTGTGTGTGTGTGTGTGTGTGTGTGTCTGTGTGTGTGTGTGTGTGTGTGTGTGTGTACTCACCTAGTTGTACTCACCTAGTTGAGGTTGCAGGGGTCGATTCCAAGCTCCTGGCCCCGCCTCTTCACTGGTCGCCACTAGGTCACTCTCCCTGAACCATGAGCTTTATCGTACCTCTGCTTAAAGCTATGTATGGATCCTGCCTCCACTACATCGCTTCCCAAACTATTCCATTTCCTGACTACTCTGTGGCTGAAGAAATACTTCCTAACATCCCTTTGATTCATCTGTGTCTTCAGCTTCCAACTGTGTCCCCGTGTTGCTGTGTCCAGTCTCTGGAACATCCTGTCTTTGTCCACCTTTTCAATTCCTCTCAGTATTTTGTAAGTCGTTATCATGTCCCCCCTATCTCTCCTGTCCTCCAGTGTCGTCAGGTTGATTTTCCTTAACCTCTCCTTGTAGGACATACCTCTTAGCTCTGGGACTAGTCTTGTTGCAAACCTTCGCACTTTCTCTTCTGTGTGTGTGTGTGTGTGTGTGTGTGTGTGTGTGTGTGTGTGTGTGTGTGTGTGTCTCAACAATCAATATTTGCACCAATAACTCATTACAGTTGTGACCGGGTGTGGAAGTGTGAATTGCTCATTACTTTACAATTCGTTCATGATTGTAGCCATGTATAAACGTAAGTAACCATTCTTACGGGATTCATTACCTATGTAACTTGTGAGTTCATTACCTTTGTACCTAGTTCAGCTATCAAAACTTTTGGGGCCCAGTCCCTGGACCCATTACGTACCTCTGTAATCTGTATATACTTTTGTAACTTGTCATGATTGTGACCAGAACTACCTGGAGTTCATTACCTTTGTAAATTGTGAGTTCATTACCTTTGTAAATTGTGAGTTCATTACCTTTGTACCTAGTTCAGCTATCAAAACTTTGGGGGGCCAGTCCCTGGACCCATTACGTACCTCTGTAATCTGTAAATATTTTGTAACTTGTCATGATTGTGACCAGACCTACCTGGAGTTCATTACCTTTGTAAATTGTGAGTTCATTACCTTTGTAAATTGTGAGTTCATTACCTTTGTAAATTGTGAGTTCATTACCTTTGTAACTTGCTCAGCTATCAAAACTTTGAGGTTCAGTCCCTGGACCGATTATGTACCTCTGTAATCTTTTGACTACCACCCACAGGATGGATATGGGGAGCATAATGAAGATATTAAACTAAAAACTAACTATTTAAACTCGCTAATTCTGCATTTGTTGATATACCAATTCCCAGAAATATTTCAATTTTTTGGAATTTTGGATTTCTCTTAGGATTATGTTTAGTGGCTCAAATCGCAACCAGTTTATTCCTATCTATCCACTTTACTTCGCACATTGACTTGGCTTTTTCGAACGTAGCACATATCTGTCGAGATGTAAACTACGGATGATTATTCGAAACCATTCATGCAAACGGAGCATCATTTTTCTTTATTTGCATTTACTCTCACATTGGTCGAGGTATTTACTATGAATCATTTGTTCTTTTCCACACCTGAAGAGTAGGGGTTTTAATTTTATTCATAACAATAGCCACAGCCTTCCTTGGTTATGCTCTACCCTGGGGACAAATATTTTGAGGTGCCACAGTGATTACAAACCTATTCTCAGTCATCCCTTACATTGGAACAGATTTAGTTCAATGAGTTTGAGGGGGTTTTGCTGTAGATAACGCTACCTTAGCCACTTCGGTGGCAAAATCTAAAGATGTTTTATTAAAATTAGTCAGCACAACTCTCGAACCTACTTTAATGTTGGTTTTCTTTGCCCGAATATTAGTGACTCTCGTAAATTCTGCTGTTTCTCAGATTCTTGTAAAAACACCTTGAGCTAAGCTGGTCCGAGTTTCTATGAAATCATCAGGGTTGTAATTTGGCTTTGGTTCAGAGTGCAACAACTCATAAGGCAAATGCTTATCTACACCATACAATGTGTAATGTGGAATATCGCCTATAGAAACATTGTAAGCAGAATTTATGGCACATTGAACACCGGGTATAACTTCATCCCAGGTTGCACTATTGTGAATGATAGTGGCTCTCAACACATCGAGAATTTTCTTATTAGTTCTTTCTGCTATACCATTACTGGCAGGTTGGTGGGGAACAATGGTCGATTTAGAGGTCTTGTACAAGGTTCACAACTTTGTCAAGAATCTCATTACAGAACTCACCTCCATTATCTGTTATCTTTTTTTTTATATATTTTATTTAAAAAAACAGGTACAAAATATATGGGTACATAATCAATATGTAACAAGATACAGGCAGTGAACATTAATCAACTGTGACTACACAAATACTGAAGAAGAACATATATAATGACATCAGAACTATTACAATATAAAAATTAAATACAGAGACATCAAGTGTGAACAAAAGTGTCTCCTTACTATAAAACATAACACACAGGTCATCCTGTGGGAAGGTTTACATTCCAACTGTTGCAAATTACCCTTAACCGATCCATGCCTGATCACAACAAATCCGAAATAAAGAAATACGATAATCTCTTCGCGTCCTAAAAAATTCTCCTACCACAAAAAGAAAGTCTTCCGACCTGATTTTATAAATCTTATAACCCCTTTTTCTCTTCATGACAATTGTAATATAATTTGATGACCGACCCCATATCATATATGTGTAAGTACATATTTTACATAAAAACAAATAAAAAATAACATTCCCGAAAAGTATACTCATAAGAGTATAATTACCTTACAATACCATGATAAATACCATCGAATCTGATGTCCTTCCTTAGATCATATATGTTTAAATACATATTTTACAATATATAAAAAATGACATACCGGAAAATGAAACTCAGAGTATAATTATCATCCTACATGGCTCCCCACACCTGAGTTAATACTTTTCTTTTATGTAAAAAACCTTACAGACTTATACTACACATGTTCCTATAAAACCATTCACACCAAATTGCCTTACTTTAAATAATACCTCTTACGGCTTATGTTATACAATACTAAATAATGTCAGTCAGGTCACAGGATCTAACAAAAACCAACATAGATATATAATAATTGTGTCACATGACACTGTGGCTGTCTTAATAAGTTGTTAATATACATATATACACAAACATATATATACAGAGATATATATATATATATATATATATATATATATATATATATATATATATATATATATATATATATATATATATATATATATATATATATATATATATACATATACACACACACACAAATACATATACATACACACACACACTTTTCATCATGTTTAACACAATAATTGAAATTTTTTTGGAACCATGTTTTTTGTCCTTGTATATACTGTAAAATACACAAAATATGAACAGTATGTAAAACCGACATGAGCTCAAAGTAGTTGGTGTAGCCCAGTGGTTCCCAAACTTTTTCAGCTTGTTACCCAATTTAACATGCCACATAAAGCATGTTACCCCTTTCACAAAATGTTGTTATTATTGATATATATGGCTAAACGTGAACGTATACAGCCTCGCATACTCCGCTAATCCTAGCAAAACCATTGAAAACGTAAGAACCACACATACATTATATATAAAATTAATAATAGCTACAAATTCACAGTAACAGTGGGTAAATACTAACTATATAATGCACAGGGCAGTACACATACATACCAGCTTATGTCTACCTCGGCTGATGCTCACAGATAAACTGACAGTGTGAAATAGAGGCAGCCTCAGGAAGTGAGTGATGCGTACTGGACAGGTCGATCTGGGCTACTGAGTGACTTTTGTCCTGAAGCATACTTGTCAAAATACTTTTGGGTTTCCACACACTTAGCTATATATTTCTTCTTTTCTAATACTGTATATTAGTTTTTGATGTTTATTGTTATTTGGTTTAACTTTATTACTTACTTATAATAGGTTTACTTTACAACTTTATATACTAAGACAAAGTTAACAATAATCCTCATACCGGGTACCGCATTGTTTTCTTGATTTTCAGAATTCATAACTTTTTTTCTGTCACCCCTCCATTACCCCCCAAAAATGGTTAAATTACCCCCAGGGGGTAATTTACCCCCAGTTTGGGAACCACTGGTGTAGCCAAACGCTCATAATACGTTGATTATCCTCTCTTTAGTCGTGCTACTGCACAGGACACTTTACCTTAATAATTCTTTGTTAAGCACAACACTGCAGTGTTATACTACAGTTGCAACATACCTCTCAAAAACAACACCATGTCTGACATAGCCTTCCAAACCATACCAACTCTCCAGATAACCTTACCTCATGCACTCACCCTCCAATACTTATATATCTCCGCTAAAAAGGAAAACGGTCCCTTAATCTATACTTAGTGTGGCACATTAATGAGTCCCTTTACTGTAATATTTCTGTATGAGTCCAGAAAATGCGTTCTCTACTGTTCCCCATAAATTAGTTTATTTCTACATACCGTACGATATATTCCTGCCGCAATCGCCCTAATTCTAATCCCCCCACCTTTGTCCCTCAATCCCCAAGAAAAATACAAGAAATCTGCCACTATGTACATAATAGCTCTTCTCACGTCTTCAGAGACCCCTCTTACTTCGAATGTTAGGGCTCTCAGAATCTCTACATTACCCCCGCCCATCAACCTGAAAACTCTTGCCAACCACAACCGTACCTCCCCCAACTCTTTACAGAAATAAACTGCATGAAAAGCTGTTTCCGGTTCCTCACACTTTTCGCATGTCGCTTCCCTCACCAAACCCATTACACACAAGGCAGACTTTGAAGCTAAAATTCCCATTACAAATCTATAAACTAACTCCCTCACCCTCGGCATTGATCTAAGCTTCCGGAAATCACACCAAATCTTACCCCAATCATATAAGGGGTATACCGATACCCCTTGCATGGTTTCCGGTTTCCTACTCATCTCCACCAACCTTCCTACCTTTTAAGTTTTACTGCCTCTCCGACGACTAACAATAACCTTAGCATAGTCTCGCATTCAATTAATTCCTTTCCTTCCCACCACCGTCGCACATCCTCCATCACTTTCCCAACTCTTACCCCTCTCACCCCCCCCCTCCCGCACAAACCTCTGTTTTACATACATGGCGTTTACTCTCGGTCCTAGTGCCAAAAGTCCTACTCCTCCTCTTCGTACATTTGACATGACCACCTCTTTACTGAGCCATGCCCTCCCAAAACCCCACACATAACGGAGCGCCCTCCTCTGTATCTCATGTATCTCCTGCACCCGTAAAGGATACACCACAGCAACATTCCACACTTTACTATACACCAATGAATTTATTATAATCTCCCTTTGCAATAAAGTAACATCCCCCGCTCTTAGGCTCCGTATCCTTTTCACTACCTTCTCTCCTACCAACTCCGAGTTCACTTGACGAGCCTCCTGCTCATCAGCCATATATAGTACTCCACAAATTTTCAACCGTTCCGCCACTTCAAATCCAAACTCCAACCCCATTCCACCCCCCACCCAAGCACCTATCTCTAACAATTTTGATTTAGCTCTGTTGACGCTCATTCCTGACGCCCTCCCAAAAACCTTCTAGACCCTCCCTATCGTTCTCAATCCTTCTACACCACATATCCTACCACCACATTAAACCCCACCCGCTCCCCATGTAAAATCCCCTTTCCCTCAACCATTTCATAAAACGGGTGCTGTATGCATGCGAACAAAATTTGAGACATAGGACACCCCTGTCTCAGACACCTCTCCATTTCCAAAATCCTGCCCAACCTACCATTAATTTGCACCTGTATCACCACCCCAGAATACAGTATCTCAACCCACTTTACAACTCTCTCACCAAAACCCAGTTGTCTCAAACTGGCCCCCAGAAACTCCCTATTCACACCGTCATATGCATTCTCCCAATCAATACCTAAAATTCCACCCCCATTGCAACCCTTCAAAAATTCCCAAATCCGGCGGCTATGCCCATCTCTCATGCTACGTCCCGGAATCCCCAACTGTCCCTTATGTAGTATACCTCCTATCACCCTCTTCATCCTATTCCCTAGTATCTTCGCAAAAATCTTATAGTCTGTACACATTAAAGATATGGCCCTGTACGTGCTCAGTGTTTTTCCCTCCTGCTTTTTCCTTACTAACACGACCACACCCGTTCACTGTGTCATTCCTAACCTACCTTCCCTAAGCATACAATTCATTACCTGTACCAGTTTGTCGCCAATACAAAGAACGACTGAGAGCACTTAGAGTTGTGGCAGGGCTTCACCCCAGGTATGGTGCTAATGTTAAAATTGTGAAAATGATGTATCTTGCTTATATTAGATCATTGGTTGATTATGCTGCGCCACTACTTGCTCTTGTGTCTGACTGGAAGCTTGGAGGGCTGGAAAAACTGCAGAACGAAGCAATGAGGATCATCCTAGGATGCCCTCGTACTGCCAAAATTTTAAATATGCAAAAAGAACTTGATATTCCAAGCATCAGAGATCGTGTTACTGAAAGAAATATCCTAATTGGGGTCAATATGCTCAGGCAAGCTCATTCAAACCCCTGCACAGAAGCCCTCCAAACTTTCCTCAGCACTGGTGAACACTCCTCCAGATGGATCGAAAAGACTGGAACCGACCTCCGCATGAATCAGATACATGATCTATGTCAAGTAAGGCAACAGCGGCACTTCTCCGCTCCATGGAATATTACCCCATTCCAAACTACCATTCCTCCATTTCCCCCCAAACTTCTTCTTAAATCACAACCAAAACTTCGCCTTGAAGCCAAACATGAGGCCTTAAGCTGTATTGATAACTTAGTCACACAGCACACACTCTCGCAAATTATTTACGTTGATGGTTCTGTTCACCAATCCACTGGTGCAGCTGGTAGTGCTGCTGTTGTCGTACAGAGTGATGGCTCTCTTAAAGAAATTGGAGCACGCATCAATAATTGGGCCTCTACCCTTCAGACAGAACTGTTTGCCATACTCCTTGCACTGAAATGCATCTATGTATCAAAGATTGACAGTTTAATTGTAACTGATTCTCTGTCATCCATAAATGCTCTCAACTCATTAAGCATAAATTGTGGCATGCTTGTGTCAGAAGCCAGACACAGGTATGGTAGGATTGTGGACAGTGGAGTCAGAGTGCACATGCTGTGGATTCCATCTCACATTGGTCTTCAGATGCATGATAGAACTGATAAATTGGCTAAGCTATATGCTTTCAAAGAGGGAGTAGATTACAATCTTGGCTTGTCAGGTAGTAGTTTGAGAACAATAATACGAAAAGAACTTCAGCTGAATTTTATGGACTTAAGGCTCAGGGAGATTGACACCAGTGAGTCCATCTATCATCATTCTATCATGCACGAGGAGCCACATGTCTATGGTGCATCCAACAAAATAAGCAGACTCTTGGATGTCACTACCGCCCGGCTCCGGCTGGGTTACAAGTATCTTTGGCAGGTTAAATCACCACCACCAGATGTAGACCAAACGAAATGTAAACTTTGCCAGATGGATTATTGTCACACCTTGCGTCATTATGTACTGGAGTGTGATAAAATTAATGAATTTAGAAACAACTCACTCAGAAGTGTTCAAGAAATGGCTAAGTATTTTATCCACAGTGGTATATTACAGACCATTCTGGAGAAATACCCTGACTTTGCTAGCTGTAAATAAAGCATTACCACATATGTGCATGTGTGTGTGTGTGTGTGTGTGTGTGTGTGTGTGCGTGTTTGTGTGTGTGTGTGTGTGTGTGTGTGTGTGTGTGTGTGTGTTTGTGTATGTGTGTGAGTGTGTGTGTGTGTGTGTGTGTGTGTGTGTGTGTGTGTGTGTGTGTGTGTGTGTGAGTATGAGTGTGTGTGTGTATGTGTGTGTGTGTATGAGTGTGTGTGTGTGTATGAGTGTGTGTGTGTGTGTGTATGAGTGTGTGTGCGTGTGTGTGTATGAGTTTGTGTGTGTGTGTGTGTGTGTGTTTATGTGTGTGTGTGTATGAATTTGTATGTGTGTGTGTGAGAGAGAGAGACTCAGCAATCAACATTTGCACCAATAACTCACTACAGTTGTGACCGGGTGTGGAAGTGTGAATTGCTCATTACTCTAAAATTTGTTCATGATTGCAGCCATGTATAAACGTAAGTAACCATTCTTACAGTATTCATTACCTTTGTAACTTGTGAGTTCATTACCTTTGTAACTTGTGAGTTCATTACCTTGTACCTAGTTCAGCCATCAAAACTTTGGAGCCCGGTCCCTGGACCCATTGTGTACCTCTGTAATCTGTAAATACCTTTGTAACTTGTCATGATTGTGACTAGACCTACCTGGAGTTCATTACCTTTGTAAATTGTGAGTTCATTGCCTTTGTAAATTGTGAATTCATTGCCTCTGTGACTTGCTCTGCTATCAAAACTTTGAGGCCCAGTCCCTGGACCAATTATGTACCTCTGTAATCTTTTGACTACCGCCCACAGGATGGGTATGGGGTGCATAATAAACATATTAAACTAACTACCAGACAATACTTTATATGGTCCCATTGAACTCTATAAAAATCATTCGAAATCCCATCTATTCCTGGAGCTTTTCCCATACTTAAATTGAGCACTGCCTCTTTCACTTCATCCATACTAATTACACCATCCATTCCAACTATCTCCTCCCACACGTCCCCAAGGCTTGCACCCCTTCCCCTTCCTCACAAACTATCCCAACTTTTCCCCTCGTCCACTTCTTTTGAAACCAATAATCAGCATAATTACTCATTCCTTCAGTTGTCGCTAGCATTTGCCCCTTATAATATCCTCCCAAATCTTCACTAACCTCTAAGTTTAAAATAGTTGACTCCTTTTGCCTGATTTTAAAACTTCTCAAAACACTTCCCGAAGGCTTAGCTCCCCACAGTACTGCTTCCACCCCCGCCCTTACCCTTATCTCATCAAATCTTTCATTATGTATTTCCTTCAATCTATCTCTGAGCAGCAATATCTTTTCATACTGCCTTCCCTCACCTTCCTCATAACACTCATTGAGCTGTTGCTCCAAATAATTTTGTAATCCATACCTCCATCTCGCCTCCTCCCGTCCCTTACGTTTATAAAAACCCGCTATAACTGGTTTAGCTTTATTTTCCCACCATTCCAAGATACTCGTCTCCTCCTCCCTGGCACCCCACAAATTTTGCCACCATTCACCAACTCCTCACTCACCACCTCACTCCTCACTTGTCTCGCATTTAACTTCCAAAACCCTGATTGTATCTTAACCACATCACCCCAATCCAGCTCAGCCAAAACTGCCCTATGGTCAGAAAACCCCACGTCCACTGTTCTTACTTCCCTCACACTAACTGACTCCGATGTATAGATTCTATCTAAACCCACTGAATAACCTCTTCTGGCAAAGGTAAACTCTATTCTCCTGGCTCCCCTCCCCCCCACATCCCTAACCCCCGCATCCTGCAAAACACTGCGTAACGCCCCTAACACACACCCTGCTACCCTCGGCTCCACGTCCCCCCCCCCTTATGACACAGTTCCAATCTCCTCTAATTATAGTGACTAAAGGTAAACCCCGTAAATAATACAACAAAATGTCTCTTACAAAATCCTCTTTTATTCTGACTGTGTTCTCCGCTGGCATGTAAACCCCTATAAAACATACTCTCGTTTCACCCCAACCACCATCCACCCCCACCATCCTCCCTCCCCTCCTCCCACTTTATTATACGTAAGGGACTGTTTTCCTTCACAGCCACAGCCACTCCTCCTTTTAACCTCATAGACCCACTCACATATAACTTATAACCTTTCAGTAATAATGTACAGCCGAGCTTATAATTATGTTCTTGTATAAAACATACATCTACATTATACCTCCTGAGGAACCATTCCATCCAGACTCTTTTCACTTCATTCCTCAATCCATTTACATTAATTGTTACTACCTTGAATTACTTTAATAGCGGCGGCTTTCCCTTCCGCCTTGGTAGATGTCCTACTACACTTTCCTGGTGAAAAGGTTCTCGTTTAGCAGCCTGCCTGTTCAACCCCCCTACCCCCTCCTTGTCTTTAGAACTATTCATCCCTTCATTACCCTTCCCCTCTCTCCCCGTTTGGCTCACTTCCTTTTTCCAAGACTTTATCCCTGATCTCTGTCCTGGAGTGAGAACGTCGTCAATCTCCGACGTTCCAGCCGATCACTTACGCGAACTTCCGTCACCAAACGCTTCTTCATCTCTCGTTCCCTCCCTATGTACTTCTGCCACAACTGTGTGCACAGTGCTATTAGTGTGCAAATTTTCCCCAACCACCAAATCATTATGTGATGTCACCGACATGTGTGTACTCCTTGCTTCCTCCAGACCACCCTCAACTTCACTTAGAAAGGAGTTTATAACCTCCTCCAGCAATCTATCCTGTGGTCCTTCACACTCGTCATCACTCATTCCCGTCGTCGCTGTTGCAGTCTCTGTGTCAACCAGTAACGTTACACATTCGTTCATTGCCTCCTCTGCCTTATCAATTTTCTCACTCCAACGACAAGGTGTCGTTTTGGGGCGTACCCCAGTCTCCGACACCTCTATACCTTGCTGCCGACTTATAGGCAATGGTATCTGATCCCTCCTTCCTGCTTTCTTATGGCATTGGGCTGTCATATGGTCATAAGACCCACACAATCTGCATGTCTGGGGAGCTCCCTAAATCATGGACCAATAGCCTCATTATTCCCATTCCGAAGCCCAATCAACAAAACTCATTTCGCCCAATATCCCTTACTAGCTGCTTGTGTAAAACATTCGAAAGGATGATTCTTAATCGTCTTATGCCCAGAATTGAGGAATTCTTGTCACCCCGGTTGCATGGCTTCATGCATGGAAGGAGTGTGCATCATTGCATTACCACCTTTCTCACTCTGCACACTGACAGCTCATACACTACGTTCCTTGACCTTAAATCCGCTTTTGATGTAGCCAACCGACATGTAATCATTAGTGAACTTGCCAGAATGGATGTTGGAAGATGGCTTCTCCGCTGGATTAAAGGTTACCTGTCCAACAGAAAGTTGTCTGTGTTGTTCCAGGGACATAGAAGTGTAACTAAAGATTTTGAATTAGGAACCCCACAGGGAGGTGTGCTTAGTCCCACCCTTTTCAACATTTTGATTAATGCCTTACTTAATGCCATGCCTAGCCAGCCCCCTCATTATATGGTTAGTTTTGCTGATGACATAATGATTCACACCACCGGATTCTCCAACACCCAAAACATTCTTCATCATGTACTAGCCTCGTGTCAGGACCTGGGGTTAATAATCTCAGGGGATAAAACAAAGATACTCAACAGGCGTCCTCTTCGGCAGAGAGGCACAGTTCGTTAGATCCAGTTGCATGATGGGTCTCTTCTAGAATATGTAAGCAGATACAGGTATCTAGGCTTTGAGGTTCCACTACTTGGACCTGTTGTAACGAGACTTTGTCGCCAATACAAAGAAAGGCTGAGAGCACTTAGAGTTGTGGCAGGTTTTCATCCCAGGTATGGAGCTAATGTTAAAATTGTGAAAATGATGTATCTTGCTTATATTAGATCATTGGTTGATTATGCGGCGCCACTACTTGCACTCGTGTCTGACTGGAAGCTTGGAGGGCTGGAAAAACTGCAAAACGAAGCAATGAGGATCATCCTAGGATGCCCTCGTACTGCCAAAATTTTAAATATGCGGAAAGAACTTAATATTCCAAGCATTAGAGATCGTGTTACTGAAAGAAATATCCTTATTGGGGTCAATATGCTTAGGCTAGCCCATTCAAACCCCTGCACAGAAGCCCTCCAAACTTTCCTCAGCACTGGTGAACATCCTTCCAGATGGATCGAGAAAACTGGAACCGACCTCCGCATGAACCAGCTACATGATCTATATCAAGTTAGACAACAGAGACATTTCCCTGCTCTATGGGATATTACCCCATTCCAAACTACCATTCCTCCATTTCCCCCCAAAACTCTTCTTAAATCACAACGAAAGCTTCGTCTTGAAGCCAAACATGATGCCTTAAGCTGTATTGATAACTTAGTCACACAGAACACTCTTTCACAAATTATTTACGTCGATGGTTCTGTTCACCAGTCCACTGGTGCAGCTGGTAGTGCTGCTGTTGTCACACAGAGTGATGGCTCTCATAAAGAAATTGGAGCACGCATCAATAACTGGGTCTCTATCCTTCAAACAGAACTGTTTGCCATACTCCTTGCACTCAAATGTGTCCATGTATCTAAGGTTGACACTTTAATTGTAACTGATTCTCTGTCATCAATAAATGCTCTCAACTCATTAAGTATAAATTGTGGCATGCTTGTGTCAGAAGCCAGACACAGGTATGGTAAGATTATGGACAGTGGAGTCAGAGTGCACATGCTGTGGATTCCATCTCACATTGGTCTTCAGATGCATGATAGAACTGATAAATTGGCTAAGCTGTTATGGTTTCAAAGATGGGGTAGATTAAAATCTTGAGTTGTCAGTTAGCAGTTTGAGAACAATAATACGAAAAGAACTTCAATTGAACTTAATTGACTTAAGACTTAGGGAGAATGACACAAGTTAGTCCATCTATCATCATTCCATCATGCAGGAGGAGCCACATGTCTATGGTGCATCCAACAAGAAAAGCAGACTCTTGGATGTCACTACTGCCCGGCTCCGGCTGGGTTACAAGTATCTATGGCAGGTTAAATCACCACCACCAGATGTAGACCAAACGAAATGTAAACTTTGCCAGATGGACTATTGTCACACCTTGCGTCATTATGTACTGGAGTGTGATCAGATTAATGAATGTAGAAACAACTCACTCAGAAATGTTCAAGAAATGGCAAAGTATTTTATCCACAGTGGTATATTGCAGACCATCCTGGAGAAATACCCTGATTTTGCTAGCTGTAAATAAAGCATTACCACATGTGTGCATGTGTGTGTGTGTGTGTGTGTGTGTGTGTGTGTGTGTGTGTGTGTGTGTGTGTGTGTGTGTGTGTGTGTGTGTGTGTGTGTGCGCGTGTGTGTGTGTGTACTCACCTATTTGTACTCACCTATTTGTGGTTGCAGGGGTCGAGTCACAGCTCCTGGCCCTGGTGTGTGTGTGTGTGTGTGTGTGTGTACTCACCTATTTGTACTCACCTATTTGTGGTTGCAGGGGTCGAGTCCTAGCTCCTGGCCCCGCCTCTTCACCGGTTGCTACTAGGCCCTCTCTCTCCCCGCTCCATGAGCTTTATCAAACCTCGTCTTAAAACTGTGTATGGTTCCTGCCTCCACTACGTCATTTTCTAGGCTATTCCACTGCCTTACAACTCTATGACTGAAGAAATACTTCCTACTATCTCTCTGACTCATTTGTGTCTTCAACTTCCAATTGTGGCCTCTTGTTTCTGTGTCCCCTCCCTGGAACATCCTGTCTTTGTCCACCTTGTCTATTCCACGCAGTATTTTATATGTCGTTATCATGTCTCCCCTGACCCTCCTGTCCTCCAGTGTGGTCAGGCCGATTTCCCTTAATCTTTCCTCATAGGACATTCCCCTTAGCTCTGGAACTAACCTTGTCGCAAACCTTTGTACTTTCTCTAGTTTCTTGACGTGCTTTATCAAGTGCGGGTTCCAAACAGGTGCTGCATACTCCAGTATGGGCCTGACATACACGGTGTACAGTGTCTTGAATGATTCCTTACTAAGGTATCGGAATGCTGTTCTCAGGTTTGCCAGGCGCCCATATGCTGCAGCAGTTATCTGATTGATGTGTGCTTCCGGAGACATGCTCGGTGTTATACTCTCCCATGATCCTTCTCCTTGAGTGAGGTTTGCAGTCTTTGGCCACCTAGCCTATACTCTGTCTGTGGTCTTCTGTGCCCCTCCCCCATCTTCATGACTTTGCATTTGGCAGGATTAAATTCGAGAAGCCATTTGCTGGACCAGGTGTCCAGTCTGTCCAGGTCTCTTTGAAGTCCTGCCTGGTCCTCATCAGATTTAATTCTCCTCATTAACTTCACATCATCTGCAAACAGGGACACTTCTGAGTCTAACCCTTCCGTCATGTCGTTCACATATACCAAAAATAGCACTGGTCCTAGGACCGACCCCTGTGGGACCCCGCTCGTCACAGGTGCCCACTGTGATACATCATTACGTACCATGACTCGTTGTTGCCTCCCTGTCAGGTATTCTCTGATCCATTGCAGTGCCCTTCCTGTTATATGCGCCTGATGCTCTAGCTTCTGCACTAATCTCTTGTGAGGAACTGTGTCAAAGGCCTTGTTGCAGTCCAAGAAGATGCAATCAACCCACCCCTCTCTCTCTTGTCTTACTTCTGTTATTTTATCATAAAACTCCAGAAGGTTTGTGACACAGGATTTGCCTTCCGTGAATCCATGCTGGTTGGCATTTATACTCCTGTTCCGTTCCAGGTGCTCCACCACTCTCCTCCTGATAATCTTCTCCATAATTTTGCATACTATACACGTCAATGACACAGGTCTATAGTTTAGCGCCTCTTTTCTGTCTCCTTTTTTAAAAATGGGAACTACATTTGCCGTCTTCCATACCTCAGGTAGTTGCCCAGTTTCCAGGGATGTGTTGAAGATTGTGGTAAGTGGCATGCACAACATATCTGCTCCCTCTCTAAGGACCCATGGGGAGATGTCTGGTCCCATTGCCTTTGAGGTATCGATGTCCCTTAGCAGTTTCTGCACCTCCTCCTCATCTGTATGTATGTCGTCCAACACTTGTTGGTGTATTCCTTGCTGGTGTCCCCGTCTGGTCTGTCCCCCCAGAGTCCTTCCTGTCTCTACTGTAAATACTTCCTTAAATCTCTTGTTTAGCTCCTCACATACCTCTTGATCGTTTCTTGTGAGTTCTCCACCTTCTTTCCTCAGCCTTATCACCTGGTCCTTGACTGTTGTCTTCCTCCTAATGTGGCTATACAGCAGTTTCGGGTCAGATTTGACTTTCGATGCTATGTCGTTTTCATACTGTCGCTGGGCCTCCCTCCTTATCTGTGCATACTCGTTTCTGGCTCTTCTACTAATCTCCTTGTTTTCCTGGGTCCTATGCCTCCTGTACCTTTTCCATTCTCTGTTGCACTTAGTTTTTGCCTCCCTACACCTTCGGGTAAACCAAGGACTCGTTTTGGTCTTCCTATTATTTCCGTTTCCCTTGGGAACAAAACTTTCCTCTGCCTCCTTGCACTTTGTTGCCACATATTCCATCATCTCGTTTACTGATTTTCCTACCATTTCTCTGTCCCACTGAACCTCCTGCAGGAAGTTTCTCATACCTGTGTAGTCCCCCCTTTTATAGTTTGGCCTGTCCCCTTCAGTTCCTGTTACCTTCTCCACTTGTAACTCTACTATATAGTCAAAACTCAGAACCACATGATCGCTAGCTCCAAGGGGCCTCTCATAAGTGATGTCCTCAATGTCTGAACTGCTCAGGGTGAACACAAGATCCAGTCTTGCTGGCTCATCCTCCCCTCTCTCTCTGGTTGTGTCCCTGACATGTTGATGCATGAGGTTTCCAAGTACCACATCCATCATCTTGGCTCTCCATGTTTCGGGACCCCCATGTGGCTCCAGGTTTTCCCAGTCGATCTCCCTGTGGTTGAAATCGCCCATTACCAGTAACTTTGCTGTGCTCGAGTGAGCTCCTCTTGCCACCTCAGCCAGTGTGTCCACCATCACCCTGTTGTTTTCTTCGTACTCCTCTCTTGGCCTCCTGCAGTTCTGTGGTGGGTTATACATCACTCCAATGACTACTTTATGTTCTCCAGACTGAATTGTACCTACAATGTAGTCTCTTTCTCCAATCATGTCCATGCCTTCCATTTCCTCAAATCCCCATTGGTGTTTTATGAGCAGTGCAACCCCTCCTCCCCCTCTACTCCTTCTATCTTTCCTCAGGATCTGATATCCTGTTGGGAAGATTGTGTCTGTTATTGTCTCAGCGAGTTTTGTTTCTGTGACTGCTATGATGTCTGGGGATTTTTCACTGATTCTTTCATTCCACTCCTCATGTTTATTCATTATTCCATCCGCGTTTGTGTACCAAACCTTTAGTTTCTTTTCTATCATTGTGGTCATGCAAGAATATTGGGGTTGGGGGAGCGAGAGCCTTGGTGGGGGCCTATATGGGGCTGTGGTGTAGGTGGGGTTTGTGTTGATGGGGGTGGGGTCAGAATGCCCATAAGGGACAGCTGTTGGGGTGAGGTTTGTGATATGGGGATTGGTGGCAGAGGGAACAGTGAGTGGGTTGTAGTATAGGTTGCTCAGTTGCGTTGGGAATGTCGCGGGTGGAGTCTTTTGGTGGGAGATTCTGTGGGGTGTGTTTGCCCTTCCTCCTGTGTCTGGGTCCTGCTCATTTTCATTGCTTCTCGTTCCTCCTTGCGTCTCTGTACCCTCTCTTTTAGTGTAGTCCTTTCTTCTTGTGTTCTGTCGCGGTCGAGGTATACTCTCTGGTACCCCTCTTTGTCCCTCAGTCTTGCTTTCTCTTGCAGAATCCTGGTTCGAACTGATTCTTCCTTGAAAGTTACTCTGACAGGCCGTATCCTTCCACTCGCAAACCACCCAATTCTCTGAAAATTTGTCACCTGGGTCATATTGCCCTCCCCTATTGTTTTCATGATGCCTTCAATCATTTTTTTTCTCCTCCTGTTTTATTTCTTCAAAGTTGGCCCCCTTGGCTTCTTGGAGCCCGTACACAAAAACTGACCTCGCCCTTTCCTCCTCCCACTGAGTCTCCATCTGCGTCCTCTGAGGCATTTTATTTCCTTCCATTGACATGTTCTTGCCTTCAGTCCCTGTCATATCTGAAACTTCTATTCTCAGTGGACTGTCTTTCCTGACCAGCTGTCCCTTGCTACTGCAGTTGGCTGTTAGAATCTCTGCATATAGCATACCTTCATTGTCTTCGGACCTGTCGTTTGATCTTAGTGTGCTCGTCGTCTTTTCCCTGGCCCCACGTGGGTCTGATAGGGCCTTCATGTTCGGCATGTCTCCATTGTTGCTTACCATCCCCTTGTCTGCGCCTGACTTTGAATTTCCTGATGTCACACCTGAATTGTTATTTGTCTCTCTAATCTGTTTCAGGCTTTGCAGTTTCTCTTCTAAGCACTGTATCCTAGCTTCTGCTGCTAAGACCTGTACTTCCCACTTCCTGCACTCTTCAGCTATCCGCTCCTCCATTTTCTTACCAAGCTCTACTATCTTCCTTCCCCACTCTTCCTCCCTTTTTTGGAGCTCTAGCTCCCAGTCTTTCCTCCCTGGTTCGTCCACCAGATGTCTGGGTTTCCGTCCTCTAAGGCCACCCATTTTTTTTTTTTTTTGTTTTTTTTTTTTTTTTTTTTTTTTTTTTTTTTACTTTTTATTACCACAGACAGAAGGCTAGAGGAGGGAGAGGGTGTGGGGGAGAGAGAGAGAGGGTAGAAAGAGGGAGAGAGAGGAGAGAGAAAGGGTAGAAAGAGGGAGAGAGAGGAGAGAGTATGGGGGTGAGGGATAAGACCAAGGGGGAGGGAGAGAAATGTGAGGGGGGAGAGAAAGGGTAGAGAGAGGGAGAAAGAGAGGGAGAGGGAGAGGGAGAGAAAGAGAGAGAGAGGGAGAAAGGAGGGAAGAAGGCTATGAGAGAGAGAAACGCGAGGGAGGGAAAAGGTAAGAGGTCTGTGGGGGAGGCAGTCAAATTCCAAGGATCAGCTGTGTGTACTCACCTAGTTGTGGTTTCGGGGTCGAGACCCAGCTCCTGGCCCCGAGTGTGTATGTGTGTGCGCGCGTGTGTGTGTGTGTGTGAGCACGTCAGTTGTTTGTATGTCCCAGAAATACAATTCACTTCTGTGTATCCGTAATGCTAATGAGATACCACTAACACTGAGAGTAGTTCTAATTATAATACTAGCGTGTGTTAACAAGTCATTCTTTCACCCAGTTATGTACTACCTTTTACTACATGTGTAGAGGAGGGAGAGGGTGTGGGGGAGAGAGAGAAAGGGTAGAAAGAGGGAGAGAGAGGAGAGAGAAAGGGTAGAAAGAGGGAGAGAGAGGAGAGAGTATGGGGGTGAGGGATAAGACCAAGGGGGAGAGAGAGAAATGTGAGGGGGAGAGAAAGGGTAGAGAGAGGGAGAAAGAGAGGGAGAGGGAGAGAAAGAGAGAGGGAGAAAGGAGGGAAAGAGGGTATTGAGAGGGAGAAACGCGAGGGAGGGGATAGGTAAGAGGTCTGTGGGGGAGGCGGTCAAATTCCAAGGATCAGCTGTGTGTACTCACCTAGTTGTGGTTTCAGGGGTCGAGACCCATCTCCTGGCCCCGAGTGTGTATGTGTGTGCGCACGTGTGTGTGTGTGTGAGCACGTCAGTTGTTTATATGTCCCAGAAATACAATTCACTTCTGTGTATCCGTAATACTAATGAGATACCATTAACACTGAAAGTAGTTCTAATAATTATAATACTAGCGTGTGTTAACAAGTCATTCTTTCACCTAGTTACTACATGTGTACCCAGTACTTGCTTCTCAGATTGTACTGTCTTTGTTTCCTAGACCATTATCTCTCGAAACTGTTGTCAGGGCTGTAGTCCCATTAGCCACGACTTAATCCTCCTGCTTAATCCTTACTCCTACAAAGTTTATCTTCCTACTACTGCTAGGTGTTGTGTGTATGATAATCGCTCTGGAGCAGGGTTTAGATATCGAGTTACCAGTGACCGCTGGGCCAGCTCTATCACTCAGACTCCCCGCCAACCACAAAACAGGTGATTTGTACGTTACTGGTCAGAGGGGACATCCATCCAGATGCCTGATGTACGATGCTCGCTGTACGATGCTTGCTGTACGATGACTCGTGCACCTCGCCCTTCCGCCGCTGGCTTCTTCGCTATGCTTATCTCGTTGCCCTTTTGAGTCCTCATTTACCACACTTATCACTTGTATACTGCTACTTTTATAATTTACACTTCACTTTGCGTAAGTACACTACTTATTTGTGATGACACCCAGCCTGTTATGGCGGCGCTACTCCCTCAGGCCTACTGCTGCCACCACCTCTGCTTATATATATTTATGTATATGTATGTATATATATATATATATCCCCTTTCTGGCTAGCTTGTTCACTCTGTGTGCTACATCACATTTTGTCGTTAGCCACCCTCTCTTAATTCTATTTGGTATTTTCTCTTTAGTCACTCGATTTGTACTTTGTATATGTGTAACAATGTGGCAACAGGTGCCAACTAGGCCTCAACGACTGGCGCTTTGAAATTTTGTTGTATAATTTCAGGCTTTCTCTCGCCTTCACTTTATTTGTGTGTGTGTTTGTGTGTGTGTGTGTGTGTGTGTGTGTGTGTGGGTGTGTGTGTGTGAGTGTGTGTGAGGGTGTGTGTGTGGGTGTTGGTGTGTGGGTGTGGGTGTGTGTGTGTGGGTGTGTGTGTGTGGGTGTGCGTCCTTGTGTGTATGCATATATTTGTATGCTCGTGTGCACATGTCCGTGCGTGCGCCCTCGTGTGTGTATGTGTGTGCGCGCGCTAGTGTGGGTGTATGATCCACTTAATATTTGTATTTATAACTCATTACAATTGTGACCAGGTGTGGACGTATCAGTGGTTCATTACTTTGTAATTTGTTCATGACTGTAACCATGTACAGGAGTGAGGCTGATTCATTACCTCTGTAACTTGCCATGATTGTGACCAGATCTACCTGGAGTTCATTACCTTTGTAACTAGTTCAGCTATCATAACTTTGGGGTCCAGTCACTGGACCCATTATGTATCTTTGTAAAGTTGTGACCGGGTGTGGAAGTGTGAATTGCTCATTACACTATAATTTGTTCATGATTGTAGCCATGTATAAACGTAAGTAACCATTCTTACAGAATTCATTACCTTTGTAACTTGTGAGTTCATTACCTTTGTACCTAGTTCAGCTATCAAAACTTTGGGGGCCCAGTCCCTGGACCCATTACGTACCTCTGTAATCTGTAAATACCTTTGTAACTTGTCATGATTGTGACCAGACCTACCTGGAGTTCATTACCTTTGTAAATTGTTAGTTCATTACCTTTGTAAATTGTGAGTTCATTACCTCTGTAACTTGCTCAGCTATCAAAACTTTGGAGTCCAGTCCCTGGACCAATTATGTACCTCTGTAATCTTTTGACTACCGCCCACAGGATGGGTATGGGGTGCATAATAAACATATTAAACTAACTAACTTCCTCTGTCGTGAGTAATACACATAGGCCTGAGTCCTGAAGACGTCCAGTAACACATACGATGGAATTGGCTGCCGTAAGGTCATTTTCAGTGTAAATGATCCCTCAGGCAACCCCTCATAAGGTCCATCTTTCCACACTCCCAACTCAGCTGAGTGGATTTTTCCATAGTTACAGAAAACTGCTACCACATCATGCTCTGTTGCCTCAAATGGTACATTCCTTACTTTTACCCACGTCATGTAACTCGACACATCATGGAGGAATACCTCCACTGCAGTGTTCACGGCCAGTCTTCTCTCTTGATATTGTTAACGATGCTAGAGTAGAAGCCCTCCTCCTTAAACTTGATGAAGATCCTTGTGATTCCATTTATGGCTACTCCATACAATTCGTCATTCGGTATGCCATATACTTCGCCGATGATCGTAGGCAGGAGCACCTGCATCGCTGAACTTGTAAGCATTCCACGAACCAATTCGACACACACCGTATTTACACAGCGACCATGTCTATCTGCCATTTTGAATATTCAAAACAGGGAAAACTGTGCAGAAAGCCAGCCTAGACAGGAGCGTCTGCGCAGCAGGTCCACGCGGCCCGAGAGCGATGCAAACAATGGTATGCCTGCAGATTATACATTCCTTAAATACTTTAGTTACTGTCTCAGCAGTCTTATCTGCAATAAATATCTGTGCATTATGGTAGACCATTGTACCAGATATTGTGAGTTAGTCCCTATTGCAGATAAGACTGCCGAGACAGTAACTAAAGTATTTAAGGAATGTATAATCTGCAGGCATACAACTCTTGAGTCCCTAGTAACAGATAATGGAGGTGAGTTCTGTAATGAGATTCTTGAAAAAGTTGTGAACCTTGTACAAGAAGTTATACCCGGTGTTCAATGTGCCATAAATTCTGCTTACAATGCAGATTGGCGATATTCCACATTACACATTGTATGGTGTAGATAAGCATTTGCCTTATGAGTTGTTGCACTCTGAACCAAAACCAAATTACAACCCTGATGACTTCATAGAAACTCGGACCAGCTTAGCTCAAGGTGTTTTTACAAAAATCTGAGAAACAGCAGAATTTACGAGACTCACTAATACTCGAGCAAAGAAAACCAACATTAAAGTAGGTTCGAGAGTTTTGCTGACTAATTTTAATAAAACATCTGCCACGCCTAAGCTCGATAAAAAGTTTGTTGGTCCATATCGAGTAGTTGAACATATCAATGACAATAAGCATAAAGTTAGAGAAATCAGTACTGGTCAGTATAAAGAATCGCATTTAGATCATATGAAGTTAGTATGTGATGAGGACGAAGCCCCTGACAACCAAACTATTGTAATAGACTCTGACAATCCTCCTGGCTGGGTCACCACTACTTGGAAAAGACCCGGGCCGGGAGAGTACCGGCGAATAAGAAAAAAAAAAATCCTCCTGGCTGTGTACCCTCTGCCTCTAATAACCAGACAGACGAACAGCCTGAATGTCGTTATTCTCTATGTACACTACAAGTATTGAGAAATCCCCAAGTATCACTTGTAAACAACAGTGGCATGAGTTAGCTATTGCAACAGATTTCAACCTCCCTAGAGATGGTAACCATTCTGCATATGTAAATCTAACCCTAGCAGAGTTGGGGTTAAGTGTAAACAAGCATAACAGATAGATAATCTAGTTTAAGAGAGGCCTTTGAGTGTGTTACCATATCTACTTATTAATATTCATTTTTTTTTTATTCACGTTCTCTCTGAATTCTGAGATTTAACAGTAAATGACTTGTGTGCACCAAGTCTGCCTTTTCTGTTAAACGCTTTTCCTCAGAATCCATAGATCACATGAATACAGATCGATTGATCATTTTTATCTCTTTTATTGTACTATCCCACCGTTGATTCTATCAAGTACCATAATTTTTAATACATTACAATAACATCCATTAAAATCTGTTATCATTCTTATGTATAGTTCTTATGTTCAACTGTTGTTTACATTGACATTGTATACAATCAGCCCAGAGCCATAATGCCTGCAGTCTATAGTTTATATTAGTAGCTGTATGTCGGGATGCCATACTTTAATTTGGCCAAACTGTCAGTAGTGTGTCACTGATTACTTGTGTAGTATACATAGATATTCCCAGCTCTGTTATAGATAGGCTCCATGGCTAACTATGGCGTCATGAGTCACGCTCAAGTGAGCAGTTGGCTGCAGTCCTCCTCAGCTCCCAGCTAGGCATAGACTCGGCAAGGCAAGACTTGGGCCTTATCCCTTAAGACTCTCCAATTATACACCTAATTAGAATATCCTACGTGTGTATTCTTTTGCCTATATCTCCTAGGAACCCCCACGACACACCACTCCTCTACAACCACTCACCACACCACTCCTCTACAACAACTCACCAGACCACTCCTCTACAACCACTCACCACACCACTCCTCTACAACCACTCACCACACCACTCCTCTACAACCACTCACCACACCACTCCTCTACAACCACTCACCACACCACTCCTCTACAACCACTCACTACACCACTCCTCTACAACCACTCACCACACCACTTCTGTACAACCACTCACCACACCATTCCTCTACAACGACCCACCAGACCACTCTTCTGTAACCACTCACCACACCACTCCTCTAGAACCACTCACCACACCACTCCTATACAACCACTCACTACACCACTCTTTTACAACCACTCACCACACCATTCTACAACCACTCACCACACCACTCCTCTACAACCACTCACCACACCACTACAACCACTCACCACACCACTCTATAACCACTCACCACCCCACACTAAAGCCACTCACCACACCACTCTACAACCACTCACCACACTCCTCTACAACCACTCACCACACCACTCTACAACCACTCACCACACCACTCTACAACCACTCACCACACTCCTCTACAACCACTCACCACAACACTATACAACCACTTGTGGTTCGATCCCTGGTATGGGTGGAAACGTTGGGCATGTTTCCTTACACCTGCTGTCCCTGTTCACCTAGCAGTACGCAGATACCTGGATGTTAGCCGACTGTAATGGGTGGCATCCTGGGGGGTGGCAGTATACCTCAGATATGTCTGGGCTTTGAAATAAGCTGAGGTAAGATAGCTCTTAACCTGTAAAATTGATATGTAAGAAATAAAAATACGTTGACATGTGCCTAAGATAAGGAAGACATAGATAGGGTAAAGGAAGGAGACTGCGGGAGGGAGGTAAAGATGGTGTGTGAGATAATGTTTTTTATATAATGTCACCGGGATACACTGATAACTTTTACACACTTGAAAACTTCCATCAGATACCCAAGATTCTGCCTACAAGATAACAGTGTTTTCTTATAATATAACATTACAACGGGACTGGAGTTTTATAGCGCTCTTTTGTTGGATGTCATCCATAGCAGTCGGTTAAAAACAGGTAACTATTTTTACTGCTAGGTGGGCAGGGGTGTAAGAAGTCTTAATGATATAATATATATAATGATATCTTTATCTACTACAAGTACATGTACAAGGTATACAGACCATAGCTGACATCAGTGACATACTACTATATAGAAAGCCGCTTGTTATGCTGAACATTTAGGGCAAATTAGGTCAGTTTTGTCCCAGGATGCGACCCACACCAGTCCACTAACACCCAGGTACCTATTTTACTGTTGGATGAACATAGACAACCTTTGTAAAGAAACACGCCCAATGTTTTTGCTCTCGCCGGTAATCGAACCCGGACCCTCACCGTGTGAAGCGAGAGCTTTTGCCACCGTCTTAGTAAGTAAGATATATATATATATATATATATATATATATATATATATATATATATATATATATATATATATATATATATATATATATATATATATATATATATATATATATATATATATATATATATATATATATATATATATATATATATATATATATATATATATATTTATTTATTTATTAATTTGAATGATACAGTGAAGTACAAAGGAATACAGTTATTACAGAGCAACATACCAAAGCCCCTTGTATGCAGAGTATTATGGGCAGGCTTAAAATTAACTTAAGATTAACTAAGCAATGATGTATTCAGTGGTAAAAACATTATTGTAAACAGATAACAATTTAGCACAAATGAGTATTACAAAGGCAGGTCATATGGTCATTTACTGTGTTGCTGAGCATTCAATAGAATGGAGTTTTCTGTTAGGTAATGTATTTAAAAAAACAACAAAGTTTGATTGGGTCACAGGTTAGACATTTATGAGATACAATAATGAGACACATTTATGAGATACACCTGGTTGATCAGGCTCTGATGTAAGGAATGTGGGGATGTGAGAGGAGGGTAAAATAACTTTATTCTGGCGGTGTGGCAGCCCGAGCAGCGCCCTTATTGGATGTTGGCGGGGCAGCAGAGCTCACATTGGCTGCTGCTGGGGGTCTGGCTGGTATAACATTATCACCAAGGACACTCGGGTGCATGTCCGTGCACTCACCTGTACTCTGCCACACTTATTTACAGAGATTGAGCTCCAGTTTCTGGTCCTTAATTATCGATCAACTCAACTGCAAAACTGTGCGGATCTTTATTGTACATTTCCACTTATAATAATTCCGTGTACACACACACACACACACACGTGTATATATATATATATATATATATATATATATATATATATATATATATATATACATATATATATATATATATATATATATAGGGAAGTACCACCTCTATAGCTGGAATGGGGACCCTCATCCTCAGAGAAGACAATAAACGTACCTCAGAGAAAACTCAAGGTTCTCCCCGGAGCTGTTTGAATATTTTCTTCTCCTACCACCCCCTATATATTTTTTATTCTATGTGAACATTTATTAATAAACAAAATACATTTACAGAAAAAAACATAAACATGAATACAATGGCACAATGTATCAAAGATGATGAATTTCCTCCAGCTCCTCCGAGGCTGGACGTGAGCCAAGTATGCAGCAAGCATTTCCCCTCTGGATGGCGACGCTGAGGCGCTGGAACATGAAAGTGGCTGCCCTTGGGTCCCTGGTGGTGTCGATGAGTCTGGAACCCAATTCTTTAAGGAAACGTGTGGCATTTTTTCCCCATGATCCCAAGGTCTCTGATCCCACTGGGACAAATTGATACTGTTGGCTAATATATACAGTGGACCCCCGGTTAACGATATTTTTTCACTCCATAAGTATGTTCAGGTGCCAGTACTGACCGAATTTATTCCCATAAGGAATATTGTGAAGTAGATTATTCCTTTCAGACCCCCAAACATACACGTACAAACGCACTTACATAAATACACTTACATAATTGGTCGCATTTGGAGGTAATCGTTATGCGGGGGTCCACTGTATATATATATATATATATATATATATATATATATAGGTTCAAGAGATACATTGTTGATATAAAGATGGCATACACAGTGCTTGAGATGTGAGAGATACATGTCTAGTACATATTGTTACAAGTTTGTCACTGATTATAATGCGAAAATCTCATCCCGTTCAAACAGCAGTTAAATCTAGCTTCTGCTGGCTGTTCGTAATGTGTGTCAATACACCGCTGAGTTGTGTGGAAATTAGCAGTGGGATAGAGGGAGGACTCTCAGTTTAGCACAGTGTTGGTGGCGGTCAGAACTTGGCAGACATTGTAGCTGTGTGTTGGTGACTTATAGTGTTGTTATTGCAACTGACGATGCTGAAGGCAGCGGGACGTCCTGCATCAAGTCGTAAGTATCGATGAATTATACAGACGAACGTTAATTAAAGTTTATTTAAGCAGATTTAAAGTATGGTGAGTAATGCTGAATGGTAAATTGCATGATAAAACGTTGCTTGGAGCCGACTCAATAGTTGAGGCATCAGACAGGAGCTTGGGACGAGAAAACCTCTAATTTAGAGGTGATGCTGAAATAGTCGCTGGAATTTAGTGATAAAACTTTATTGTATCTGTGCTTGAAAAAATAAACTTGAGCTTGTGGGTATGTGATTGTTGTGTCCTAGTTGGTGGGTGAGGGATGGGAAGGTTGAATCTTGCTCCTAGTCTACCTAGTGGTGAGTGAGGGATGGGAAGGTTGAATCTTGCTCCTAGTCTGCCTAATGGTGGCTGAGGGATGGGAAGGTTGAATCTTGCTCCTAGTCTACCTAGTGGCTGGTGAGGGATGGGAAGGTTGAATCTTGCTCCTAGCCTGCCTAGTGGTGGGTGAGGGATGGGAAGGTTGAATCTTGCTCCTAGTCTGCCTAGTTGCGGTGAGGGATGGGAAGGTTGAATCTTGCTCCTAGTCTGCCTAGTGGTGGGAGAGGGATGGGAAGGTTGAATCTTGCTCCTAGTCTACATAGTGGCTGGTTAGGGATGGGAAGGTTGAATCTTGCTCCTAGTCTGCCTAGTGCCTGGTGACTGATGGGAAGGTTGAATCTTGATCCTAGTCTGCCTAGTGCCTGGTGAGGGATGGGAAGGTTGAATCTTGCTCCTAGTCTGCCTAGTGGGGGTGAGGGATTGGAAGGTTGAATCTTGCTCCTAGTCTGCCTAGTTGCGGGTGAGAGATGGGAAGGTTGAATCTTGCTCCTAGTCTGCCTAGTGGCTGGTGAGGGATGGAAATGTTGAATCTTGATCCTAGTCTGCCTAGTGGCTGGTGAGGGAAGGGGAGGTTGAATCTTGCTCCTAGTCTGCCTAGTGGCTGGTGAGGGATGGGAAGGTTGAATCTTGCTCCTAGTCTACCTAGTGGCTTGTGAGGGATGGGAAGGTTGAATCTTGCTCCTAGTCTACCTAGTGGCTGGTGAGGGGTGGGAAGGTTGAATCTTGCTCCTAGTCTACCTAGTACCTTGTGAGGGTTGGGAAGGTTGAATCTTGCTCCTAGTCTGCCTAGTGGCGGGTGCGGGATGAGAAGGCTGAATCTTGCTCCTAGTCTGCCTAGTGGCGGGTGAGGGATGGGAATGTTGAATCTTGCTCATAGTCTGCCTAGTTGCGGGTGAGGGATGGGAAGGTTGAATCTTGCTCGTAGTCTGCCTAGTTGCGGGTGAGGGATGGGAAGATTGAATCTTGCTCCTAGTTTGCCTAGTGGCGGGTGAGGGATGGGAAGGTTGAATCTTTCTCCTAGTCTGCCTAGTGTCGGGTGAGGGATGGGAAGGTTGAATCTTGCTCATAGTCTGCCTAGTGGCGGGTGAGGGATGGGAAGGTTGAATCTTGCTCCTAGTCTTCCTAGTTGCAGGTGAGGAATGGGAAGGTTGAATCTTGCTCCTAGTCTGCCTAATGGCGGGTGAGGGATGGGAAGGTTGAATCTTGCTCCTAGTCTTCCTAGTTGCGGGTGAGGAATGGGAAGGTTGAATCTTTCTCCTAGTCTGCCTAGTGTCGGGTGAGGGATGGGAAGGTTGAATCTTGCTCATAGTCTGCCTAGTGGCGGGTGAGGGATGGGAAGGTTGAATCTTGCTCCTAGTCTTCCTAGTTGCAGGTGAGGAATGGGAAGGTTGAATCTTGCTCCTAGTCTGCCTAATGGCGGGTGAGGGATGGGAAGGTTGAATCTTGCTCCTAGTCTTCCTAGTTGCGGGTGAGGAATGGGAAGGTTGAATCTTTCTCCTAGTCTGCCTAGTGGCGGGTGAGGGATGGGAAGGTTGAATCTTGCTCCTAGTCTGCCTAGTTGCGGGTGAGGGATGGGAAGGTTGAATCTTGATCCTAGTCTGCCTAGTAGTGCAATTGCAAGTACCATTTCAAATTGTATTTTTATATTATAAGTTTATATTATAATTCCTACCATCTGCCCATTTAACTTTGCTTACCATTACTTAATTTTAGTCCCTTATATGTTTTCTCCTTTATTTTAGCTTTATATAACTATCCTAGTTTATATATTCACAATTGTTAAAATAATCAAGGTGCTATTCTTAGGTGCTAAAGTAGAATAAGTTCACAATTTTGCCATTATATTCCAAAGCTCATTTTTTTGATTACCACTTTATCGTCACCACAACCTATATTAGTCCCTTTTATATTATAATTTTATACTATAATTCTAACTTTAAAAAATTACCTTTATAGTACTATCTACTATCATATTCCCAAGCTCCACTATTTGATCATCACTTTATTTGTATTAGTCCCTTAGCTCATTATTTTACATTTGTTAAATAATCCAGGTGCTATTTTTTAGCTTAAGACTATTTACTTTGTTTTATACTTAATTCAAACTATAGATTCACTACAAATCTTATGATTACAAGCATTGATCCTGATACCAACCTCTTATTTAATGACTTAAATGAATCAAACAGTAACTGTAATTACTACACTGCAGAACAATCAAAGGCACTTCTCAGTGCCAACAACAACATAACTATATTTAACTACAATATCAGATCTTTAAGCAAGCATTACGATGACCTCATAGCATTACTAAATTCCTTACATGCCAATATGTCCATCATTACACTAACTGAAACCTGGCTAAAGCCTGATAGTACAGATGTCTATGCCATTCCTGGTTACACAGCCATACACAACTGTAGGCCAGATCAACAAGGGGGTGGCACAGCCATATACTACTCAGACCAACTAGAATGTATCACTAATACTTGCACAAGGGATGAACATGGGGAATATATAATAGCTAAATTCAAATCAAAGTACCTACAAAAACCTCTCACATTGATAAACATCTACAGAGTTCCACAGTCAAACATTAGCCAATTTAGTCAAAATCTAGGAAGTATGATAACTGATGCACGCATGAACAAAGATCACTTACTACTCTCAGGTGACTTCAATATAAATCTCCTGCAAGACCAGGACCCACACGTTACTGAATTCACAAACACAATGAGTAACTGTATGTTACTACCAACAGTAACAAAACCTACAAGAGTTACAGAGACTAGTGTTTCCCTACTTGACCACATCTGGACCAACACCATATCCCCTTTAAAATCAGGCATAATTACAGATAATACCACAGACCACTACCCTACTTTCCTCATAACAACTCTTGGTAAACTACCCCAAGACACTACTAAAGTCACCTTCAGACTTCACAATGAGGCAGCCATTAATAACTTCACAACAGCAATAGCAAACATTGATTGGCACACTGAGCTAGAAACCTATACAGATATTGACGAATGTATTAATAATTTTCTAAAAAAAACCCAATACCTCTATAACAAGCACTGCCCTAAAAAAACTAAACAGATGACAGCAAAGAGACTGAACAGTCCCTGGCTAACACCCAGCATTCTCAAATCCATAAATACAAAACACCAATATGAAAAACAGTACAGAATGGGTCACATAACCAGAGACCAAACAAAACGTTACTCGTCAATCCTAACCAGCCTGATAAGAAGGGCAAAAAAATTGTATTATGAGAACAGATTATCCAACTTACGAGGTGACATAAAAAAGACCTGGAAAACCCTATCAGAAATTCTGGGAACAAAAAAGATATCACGAAATAGCGAAATAAAATTAGCAAAAACAGATGAACCCCAACTCCCACCAACAGAAACAGCAAACAGACTCAATGATTTCTTCTCCACTATAGGACAAAACCTTGCCAATAAAATCCCAAGCTCAGATACCCCACCAAATGACTACCTCACCGGCAACTACCCGAACACACTGTTCCTAGCTCCGACTAACCCATACGAAGTCTCCCTTATTATCAACGCACTAAAAAACAAGGCAGGAGATTTAAATACCTTACCACCCCTTATATACAAAAAAGTGTCACAAGTGCTAACACCAATCATTGCAACACTCTTTAACAAATCCATTGAATCCTCCACCTTCCCTACAGTACTCAAAATAGCAAGGGTCACCCCGATCCACAAAGGAGGAGACCAAACAGAGTTGAATAACTATAGGCCAATATCCAACTTACACCCTCTCTCAAAAATCTTCGAAAAATTAATACATAAACGAATCCACTCCTACCTTATCTCCCAAAACATACTCAACCCCTGCCAATTTGGATTCAGGCCTAATAAAAATACTAATGATGCTATTATACACATGCTAGAACATATATACACTGCAATAGAGAAAAAAGAAGTCCCACTGGGGATCTTCATTGACTTACGTAAAGCTTTTGATACAGTTGACCATGACTTGCTCCACGTAAAATTGTCACACTATGGTATAAGAGGGCACTCCCTCAACTACCTCAAGTCTTACCTCAGCAACAGAAGCCAATATGTGTACGCAAATGGGGCAAACTCTTCTGCACAACCAATTACAGTTGGTGTCCCACAGGGAAGTGTCCTTGGCCCTCTTCTCTTTCTCCTATACATAAATGACCTTCCAAATGCTTCGCAATTACTCAAACCCACACTATTTGCAGATGACACTACATACGTCTTCTCTCACCCGAGCCCAGTCACGCTAGCCAATACTGTAAATACCGAATTACAGAAAATATCTACCTGGATGAGGACTAACAAACTTACACTAAACATTGACAAAACCTACTTCATTCAGTTTGGTAACAGAGCTACAGATGTCCCTCTTAACATAATGATAAATGGATCACCTATCACAAAACTAACAGAGGGAAAATTCTTAGGAATCCACCTTGATAATAGACTCAAATTTCATACACATATACATCAAATTTCTAAGAAAATTTCCAAGACTGTAGGCATACTATCGAAGATACGGTACTATGTTCCACAGTCAGCCCTCCTGGCCCTATATCACTCTCTTATTTACCCCTATCTCACCTATGGAATTTGTGCATGGGGCTCAACAACAATTAACCATCTCAGACCACTAATTACCCAACAAAAGGCTGCAGTTAGAATGATAACAAATTCTCACTACAGGCAGCACACTCCACCAATATTCAATACACTAAACCTACTCACCATACAAAACATCCATACTTATTACTGCACCTATTACATACATAGAACACTTAACTCTGATATTAACCCTCCCCTCAAACATCTCCTTGCCAACCTCAACAGAACACATGACCATAACACAAGGCACAGATCACTCTTTGATGTTCCTCGTGTCCATCTCACACTATGCAAAAACTCAATGCACATAAAAGGCCCTAAAATCTGGAATTCATTACCTGTAAATATAAAAGAAACACAACCTGTTTATAAATTCAAGTCTCTTCTCAAAGATTACTTACTCACCCAAAACCAAATAAATACTGAATAACTGAACATTATAAATTGTATATCTTAAATGTTTCTCACAATTATATCACATAAATGTTAAACCTAAAACCCAATCTAACTTTATTATTTTTTAAATACACTACCTAACAGAATCACTACCTAACTGAATGCAACCATATGACCTGTCTTTGTAATACTCACTTGTGCTTTATAGTTATCTGTTTACATTAATGTTTTATCACTGATTTCATCATTGCTTAGTAGCAGCGCTGTATAGTCCTTGTGGCTTAGCGCTTCTTTTTGATTATAATAATAATAATAATCATTGCTTAGTTAATCTTAAGTTAATTTTAAGCCAGCCCGTAATGCTATGCATAGTATAAGTGGCTTTGGCATACTGCTCTTATCTGTATTTTTTTTGTACCTCTGTATGTGTGCACAAATTGGAAATAAATAAATAAATAAATAAATAAAGGTTGAATCTTGCTCCTTGTCTGCCTAGTGGCTGGTGAGGGATGTGAAGGTTGAATCTTGCTCCTAGTCTGCCTAGTTGCGGGCGAGGGAGGGGACGGTTGAATCTTGATCCTAGTCTGCCTAGTGGCGGGTGAGGGATGGGAAGGTTAAATCTTGCTCCTAGCCTGCCTAGTGGCGGGGTGAGGGATGGGAAGGTTGAATCTTGCTCCTAGTCTGCCTAGTGGCGGGTGAGGGATGGGAAGGTTAAATCTTGCTCCTAGCCTGCCTAGTGGCGGGGTGAGGGATGGGAAGGTTGAATCTTGCTCCTAGTCTGCCTAGTTGCGGGTGAGGGATGGGAAGGTTGAATCTTGCTCCTAGCCTGCCTAGTGGCGGGTGAGGGATGGGAAGGTTGAATCTTGCTCCTAGTCTGCCTAGTGGCGGGTGAGGGATGGGAAGGTTAAATCTTGCTCCTAGCCTGCCTAGTGGCGGGGTGAGGGATGGGAAGGTTGAATCTTGCTCCTAGTCTGCCTAGTTGCGGGTGAGGGATGGGAAGGTTGAATCTTGCTCCTAGCCTGCCTAGTGGCGGGTGAGGGATGGGAAGGTTGAATCTTGCTCCTAGTCTGCCTAGTTGCGGATGAGAGATGGGAAGGTTGAATCTTGCTCTTTGTCTGCCTAGTGGACCCTGTCGAATCTCTCTTTAAAACTGCTTTAACATTATTTCTAAATTTTCTTCTTTTGCATGACAGTCTTAATGACATTCGTATGTGTTTTCTCAGTCTTTTGAATATCATGTTAGTTTTCAAATCGTCTTTTTTCCCATTCTGTAGAATGATCAAATAACTATCGGATTCCTGAACGTTTTTCAATGGTTCTTAAAGAGTGCAAGATGGAACTTTGTGACCCATCGTTATTAACTGTATACTCCCGTACATTTCTAGCTGTGTACTCGAGTACTCGTCTGGCTGCATGCTCCAGTACTTATCTGGTTGTATGCTACAGTACTTATCTGGCTGTATGCTACAGTACTTATCTGGCTGTATACTCAAGTACTTGTCTGGCTCTGTACTCCAGTACTCGTCTGGCTGCATGCTCCAGTACTTATCTGGTTGTATGCTACAGTACTTATCTGGCTGTATACTCAAGTACTTGTCTGGCTCTGTACTCCAGTACTTGTCTGGCTGTATGCTCCAGTACTTGTCTGGCTGTATGCTCCAGTACTTATCTGGCTGTATGCTCCAGTATTTATCTGGCTGTATGCTCCAGTACTTGTCTGGCTCTGTACTCCAGCACTTGTCTGGCTGTATGCTCCAGTACTTGTCTGGCTGCATGCTCCAGTACATGTCTGGCTGTATGCTCCAGTACGTGTCTGGCTGTATGCTCAAGCACTTGTCCGGCTGTATGCTCCAGTACTTATCTGGCTGTAGGCTCCAGTACTTGTCTGGCTCTCTACTCCAGTACTTGTCTGGCTGTATGCTCCAGTACTTGTCTGGCTGAATGCTCCAGTACATGTCTGGCTGTATGCTCCAGTACGTGTCTGGCTGTATGCTCCAGTGCTTGTCTGGCTGTATGCTCCAGTACTTGTCTGGCTGTATGCTCCAGTACTTGTCTGGCTGTGTGCTCCAGTACTTGTCTGGCTGTATGCTCCAGTACTTGTCTGGCTGTGTGCTCCAGTACTTGTCTGGCTCTGTACTCTAGTACTTGTCTGGCTGTATGCTCTAGTACTTGTCTGGTTGTATGCTCCAGTACTTGTCGGGCTGTGTGCTCAAGTACATGTCTGGCTCTGTACTCTAGTACTTGTCTGGCTGTATGCTCCAGTAGTTGTCTGGCTGACTGCTCCAGTACGTGTCTGGCTGTATGCTCCAGTACTTGCCTGGCTGTATGCTCCAGTACTTTTTTGGCTGTATGATCCAGTGCTTATCTGGCTGTATGCTCCAGTAGATGTCTGGCTGTGTACTCGAGTACTTGTCTGGCTGTATGCTCCAGTACTTGTCTGGCTGTATGCTGGAGTACCTGTCTGGCTGTATGCTCTAGTACTTGTCTGGCTGTATGCTCCAGTACGTGTCTCGCTGTATGCTCCAGTACTTGTCGGGCTGTATCCTCCAGTACTTGTCTGGATGTATGCTCCAGTACTTTTCTGGCTGTATGCTCCAGTACATGTCTGGCTGTGTGTTCCATTACGTGTCTGGCTGTGTACTCCAGTAGTTGTCTGGCTGTATGATCCAGTACTTGTCTGGCTGTATGATCCAGTACTTGTCTGGCTGTATGCTCCAGTACTTGTCTGGCAGTGTACTCCAGTACTTGTCTGGCTGTATGCTCCAGTACTAGTCTGGCTATATACTTCAGTACCTGTCTGGCTGTATGCTCCAGTACTTGTCTGGCTGTATGCTCCAGTAGTTGTCTGGCAGTGTGCTCCAGTACTTGTCTGGCTGTATGCTCCAGTACGTGTCTCGCTGTATGCTCCAGTACTTGTCGGGCTGTATCCTCCAGTACTTGTCTGGCTGTATGCTCCAGTACTTTTCTGGCTGTATGCTCCAGTACATGTCTGGCTGTGTGTTCCATTACGTTTCTGGCTGTGTACTCCAGTACTTGTCTGGCTGTATGATCCAGTACTTGTCTGGCTGTATGCTCCAGTACTTGTCTGGCAGTGTACTCCAGTACTTGTCTGGCTGTATGCTCCAGTACTTGTCTGGCTATATACTTCAGTACCTCTGGCTGTATGCTCCAGTACTTGTCTGGCTGTATGCTCCAGTAGTTGTCTGGCAGTGTGCTCCAGTACTTGTCTGGCTGTATGCTCCAGTACTTGTCTGGCTGTATGCTCCAGTACTTGTCTGGCTATATGCTTCAGTACCTGTCTGGCTGTATGCTCCAGTACTTGTCTGGCTTTATGCTCCAGTACTTGTCTGGCTGTATGCTCCAGTACCTTTCTGGCAGTATGCTCCAGTACTTGTCTGGCTGTATGCTCCAGTACTTTTCTGGCTGTATGCTCCAGTATTTGTCTGGCTGTATGCTCCAGTACTTGTCTGGCTCTGTACTCCAGTACTTGTCTGACTGTATGCTCTAGTACTTGTCTGGCTGTATGCTCTAGTACTTGCCTGGCTGTATGCTCCAGTACTTGCCTGTCTGTATGCTCCAGTACTTGTCTGGTTATATGCTCCAGTACTTGTCTGGATGAGTGCTCCAGTACTTGTCTGGCTGTATGCTCCAGTACTTGTCTGGCTGGGTGCTTCAGTACTTGTCTGGCTGTGTGCTCCAGTACTTGTCTGGCTGTGTACTCCAATACTTGTCTGGCTGTATGCTCCAGTACTTGTCTCACTTGTCTGGCTGTATGTTCGAGTACTTGTCTGGCTGTATGCTCCAGTACTTGTGTGGCTGTGAGTTCTAATTACTGGTCTGGCTGTGTACTCCAGTACTTGTCTGGCTGTATGCTCCAGTACTTGTGTGGCTGTGTGTTCTAATTACTGGTCTGGCTGTGTACTCCAGTACTTGTCTGGCTGTATGCTCCAGTACTTGTCTCACTTGTCTGGCTGTATGTTCGAGTACTTGTCTGGCTGTATACTCCAGTACTTGTCTTGCTGTGTACTCCAGTACTTGTCTGGCTGTATGCTTCAGTACTTGTCTCACTTGTCTGGCTGTATGCTCCAGTACTTGTCTGGCTGTGTGTTCCATTACGTGTCTGGCTGTGTGCTCCATTACGTGTCTGGCTGTGTGCTCCAGTACTTGTCTGGCTGTATGCTCCAGTATTTGTCTGGCTATATGCTTCAGTACCTGTCTGGCTGTATGCTCCAGTACTTGTCTGGCTGTATGCTCCAGTACTTGTCTGGCACTGTGCTCCAGTACTTGTCTGGCTGTATGCTCCATTACTTGTCTGGCTGTATGCTCCAGTACTTTTCTGGCTATATGCTTCATTACCTGTCTGGATGTATGCTCCAGTATTTGTCTGGCAGTGTGCTCCACTACTTGTCTGACAGTGTGCTCCAGTACTTGTTTGGCTGTATGCTCCAGTACTTATCTGGCTGTATGCTCCAGTACCTGTCTGGCTGTATGCTCCAGTACTTGTCTGGCTGTATGCTCCAGTACCTGTCTGGGTGTATGCTCCAGTACTTGTCTGGCTGTATGCTCCAGTACTTTTCTGGCTGTATACTCCAGTACTTGTCTGGCTGTATGCTCCAGTACTTGTCTGGCTGTGTACTCCAGTACTTGTCTGGCTGTATGCTCTAGTACTTGTCTGGCTGTATGCTCCAGTACTTGTCTGGCTGTATGCACCAGTACTTGCCTGGCTGTATGCTCCAGTACTTGTCTGGCTGTATGCTCCAGTACTTGTCTGGCTGTGTGCTCCAGTACTTGTCTGGCTGTGTGCTCCAGTACTTGTCTGGTTATATGCTCCAGTACTTGTCTGGATGTGTGCTCCATTACTAGTCTGCCTGTATGCTCCAGTACTTGTCTGGCTGGGTGCTCCAGTACTTGTCTGGCTGTGTGCTCCAGTACTTGTCTGGCTGTGTACTCCAGTACTTGTCTGTCGGTATGCTCCAATACTTGCCTCACTTGTCTGGCTGTATGCTCCAGTACTTGTGTGGCTGTGTGTTCCATTACTGGTCTGGCTGTGTACTCCAGTACTTGGCTGGCTGTATGCTCCAGTACTTGTCTCACTTGTCTGGCTGTATGATCGAGTACTTCTCTTTCTGTATGCTCCAGTACTTGTCTGGCTGTGTACTCCAGTACTTGTCTGGCTGTATGCTCCAGTACTTGTCTCACTTGTCTGGCTGTATGCTCCAGTACTTGTCTGGCTGTATGCTTCAGTACTTGTCTGGCTGTGTGTTCCATTACTTGTCTGGCTGTGTGCTCCAGTACTTGTCTGGCTGTGTGCTCCAGTACTTGTCTGGCTGTGTACTCCAGTAATTGTCTGGCTGTATGCTCCAGTACTTGTCTCACTTGTCTGGCTGTATGCTCCAGTACTTGTCTGGCTGTGTGTTCCATTACTGGTCTGGCTGTGTACTCCAGTACTTGTCTGGCTGTGTGCTCCAGTACTTGTCTCACTTGTCTGGCTGTATGTTCGAGTACTTGTCTGGCTGTATGCTCCAGTACTTGTCTCACTTGTCTGGCTGTCTGCTCCAGTACTTGTCTGGCTGTATGTTCCAGTACTTGTCTGGCTGTGTGTTCCATTACGTGTCTGGCTGTGTACTCCAGTACTTGTCTGGCTGTATGCTCCAGTACTTGTCTCACTTGTCTGGCTGTATGCTACAGTACTTGTCTTGCTGTATGCTCCAGTACTTGTCTGGCTGTATGCTCCAGTACTTGTCTGGCTTTATGCTCCAGTATTTGTCTGGCTGTATGCTCCAGTACCTTTCTGGCAGTATGCTCCAGTACTTGTCTGGCTGTATGCTCCAGTACTTTTCTGGCTGTATGCTCCAGTATTTGTCTGGCTGTATGCTCCAGTACTTGTCTGGCTCTGTACTCCAGTACTTGTCTGACTGTATGCTCTAGTACTTGTCTGGCTGTATGCTCTAGTACTTGTCTGGCTGTATGCTCCAGTACTTGCCTATCTGTATGCTCCAGTACTTGTCTGGTTATATGCTCCAGTACTTGTCTGGATGAGTGCTCCAGTACTTGTCTGGCTGTATGCTCCAGTACTTATCTGGCTGGGTGCTCCAGTACTTGTCTCACTTGTCTGACTGTATGCTCCAGTACTTGTCTGGCTGTATGCTCCAGTACTTGTCTGGCTGTGTGTTCCATTACGTGTCTGGCTGTGTGCTCCATTACGTGTCTGGCTGTGTGCTCCAGTACTTGTCTGGCTGTATGCTCCAGTATTTGTCTGGCTATATGCTTCAGTACCTGTCTGGCTGTATGCTCCAGTACTTGTCTGGCTGTATGCTCCAGTACTTGTCTGGCACTGTGCTCCAGTACTTGTCTGGCTGCATGCTCCATTACTTGTCTGGCTGTATGCTCCAGTACTTTTCTGGCTATATGCTTCATTACCTGTCTGGATGTATGCTCCAGTACTTGTCTGGCAGTGTGCTCCAGTACTTGTCTGACAGTGTGCTCCAGTACTTGTCTGGCTGTATGCTCCAGTACTTATCTGGCTGTATGCTCCAGTACCTGTCTGGCTGTATGCTCCAGTACTTGTCTGGTTATATGCTCCAGTACTTGTCTGGATGAGTGCTCCAGTACTTGTCTGGCTGTATGCTCCAGTACTTATCTGGCTGGGTGCTCCAGTACTTGTCTCACTTGTCTGACTGTATGCTCCAGTACTTGTCTGGCTGTATGCTCCAGTACTTGTCTGGCTGTGTGTTCCATTACGTGTCTGGCTGTGTGCTCCATTACGTGTCTGGCTGTGTGCTCCAGTACTTGTCTGGCTGTATGCTCCAGTATTTGTCTGGCTATATGCTTCAGTACCTGTCTGGCTGTATGCTCCAGTACTTGTCTGGCTGTATGCTCCAGTACTTGTCTGGCACTGTGCTCCAGTACTTGTCTGGCTGCATGCTCCATTACTTGTCTGGCTGTATGCTCCAGTACTTTTCTGGCTATATGCTTCATTACCTGTCTGGATGTATGCTCCAGTACTTGTCTGGCAGTGTGCTCCAGTACTTGTCTGACAGTGTGCTCCAGTACTTGTCTGGCTGTATGCTCCAGTACTTATCTGGCTGTATGCTCCAGTACCTGTCTGGCTGTATGCTCCAGTACTTGTCTGGCTGTATGCTCCAGTACCTGTCTGGGTGTATGCTCCAGTACTTGTCTGGCTGTATGCTCCAGTACTTTTCTGGCTGTATACTCCAGTACTTGTCTGGCTGTATGCTCCAGTACTTGTCTGGCTGTGTACTCCAGTACTTGTCTGGCTGTATGCTCTAGTACTTGTCTGGCTGTATGCTCCAGTACTTGTCTGGCTGTATGCTCCAGTACTTGCCTGGCTGTATGATCCAGTACTTGTCTGGCTGTATGCTGCAGTACTTGTCTGGCTGTGTGCTCCAGTACTTGTCTGGCTGTGTGCTCCAGTACTTGTCTGGTTATATGCTCCAGTACTTGTCTGGATGTGTGCTCCAGTACTAGTCTGGCTGTATGCTCCAGTACTTGTCTGGCTGGGTGCTCCAGTACTTGTCTGGCTGTGTGCTCCAGTACTTGTCTGGCTGTGTACTCCAGTACTTGTCTGTCGGTATGCTCCAATACTTGTCTCACTTGTCTGGCTGTATGCTCCAGTACTTGTGTGGCTGTGTGTTCCATTACTGGTCTGGCTGTGTACTCCAGTACTTGTCTGGCTGTATGCTCCAGTACTTGTGTGGCTGTATGCTCCAGTACTTGTCTTGCTGTGTACTCCAGTACTTGTCTGGCTGTATGCTCCAGTACTTGTCTCACTTGTCTGGCTGTATGCTCCAGTACTTGTCTGGCTGTATGCTTCAGTACTTGTCTGGCTGTGTGTTCCATTACTTGTCTGGCTGTGTGCTCCAGTACTTGTCTGGCTGTGTGCTCCAGTACTTGTCTGGCTGTGTACTCCAGTACTTGTCTGGCTGTATGCTCCAGTACTTGTCTCACTTGTCTGGCTGTATGCTCCAGTACTTGTCTGGCTGTGTGTTCCATTACTGGTCTGGCTGTGTACTCCAGTACTTGTCTGGCTGTGTGCTCCAGTACTTGTCTCACTTGTCTGGCTGTATGTTCGAGTACTTGTCTGACTGTATGCTCCAGTACTTGTCTCACTTGTCTGGCTGTCTCCTCCAGTACTTGTCTGGCTGTATGTTCCAGTACTTGTCTGGCTGTGTGTTCCATTACATGTCTGGCTGTGTACTCCAGTACTTGTCTGGCTGTATGCTCCAGTACTTGTCTCACTTGTCTGGCTGTATGCTACAGTACTTGTCTTGCTGTATGCTCCAGTACTTGTCTGGCTGTATGCTCCAGTACTTGCCTGGTTATATGCTCCAGTACTTTTCTGGATATGTGCTCCAGTGTACTGGTGTATGGTTAATCTGTATTCAGTGGTTACACCCCCCTTTCCCCCCCTTTTTTTGGTCAACTACTCTACTGAGTGTTGGTGAGTCACGTGACCCACCTGACCTCTATGCTCAAGGTTGAGGGACGAGTAGTGAAGAAGTGACAGCCAACGAGAACACTCCTGCTCGTCTCTGGTAACTGGCCAAGGTTGATTATCCGGCCTGGACTTATTCTGTTGTATTCTGACTGCTTCCTTATGGGAAATAAGACATTATTCACTAAAGTAATATCTGTACACATTTTATGTCTAGGATCTCGCCCTAACCGTGTTATGAAAGCCTTGTATATATATTTCAGCCAATATAGAACAAACAAGCATTCATAACTTATATACGATAATTCGTGTAGTATTATTATTGGCTTTATGTTGTATTATAAATATACTTCATTAAAATAAGATTTCCGGATGATTACTATTATTACCCCAACCTCTCTGACCATTGTTGTTATGCTCTAACCAGAAGGAAACTGAGTGGTAACAACCTAGGGAGTGTAACAGTGCTCCAGTACTTGTCTGGCTGTGTGCTCCAGTACTTGTGTGGCTGTGTGCTCCAGTACTTGCATGGCTGTGTGCTCCAGTACTTGTCTGTGGACTCGGTTACTTGTTAACTACGTATTTCAGTACTTGCTTAGCTGTGTGATCTAGTACTGGTATAACTGTACTCATCTAGTTGTGGTTGCGGGGTTGAGTCACAACTCCTGGCCCCGCCTTTTCAACTGGCCGCTACCCGGTCACTCTTCCCGCTCCGTTAGCTTTATTATATCTCTTCTTAAAGCTGTGTATTGATCCTGCCTCCAGTACATCACTACCCAGGCTATTCCACTTCCTGACAACTGTGTGACTGAAGAAATACTTCCTAACATCCCTGTGGTTCATCTGAGTTTAACTTTTAACTGTGACCCCTTGTTGCTGTGCCCCATCTCTGGAACATCCTGTCTGTCCACCTCTATACCTCTCAGCATTTTTTATGTCGTTATCATATCCCCTCTCTCCTGTCTCCCAGTGTCGTCAGGTCGATTTCCCTTAACTTCTCCTCGTAAGACATACCCCTTAGCTCAGGGACTAGTCTTGTTGCGAACTTTTGCACTTTCTCTAGTTTCCTTACATGCATGGCTATGTGATGGTTCCAAACTGGCACTGCATATTCCAATATGAGCTAACGTACAGTGTACAGGGTCCTGAATTACTCCTTATTTAGATGTCGGAATGCTGTTCTTAGGTTTACCAGGCGCCCGTATGCTGCAGCAGTTATTTGGTTGATGTGCGCCTCAAGAGATGTGCCCGGTGTTATACACTTACCAAGATCCTTTTCCTTGAGTGAGGCGTGTAGGCTCTGGCCCCCTAGACTGTACTCCGTCTGTTGTCTTGTTTGCCCTTCCCCAATCTTCAGGCCTTTGCACTTGGTGGGGTTGAACTCCAGGAGCCAGTTGCTGGACCAGGCCTGCAGTCTGTCCAGATCCCTCCGTAGTTCTGCCTGGTCCTTGTCCGACTGAATTATTCTTCTCAACTTCACATCATCTGCAAACTGGGACACTTCGGATTCTATTCCTTCCGTCATGTCGTTCACAAATACCAGAAACGGCAACGGTCTTAGAATTGATCCCTGTGGCACCCCGCTCGTTACAGGTGCCCACTGACACCTCACTATGACTCGCTGTTGTCTTCCTGACAGGTATTCCCTGATCCATTATAGTGCCTTCCCTGTTATCCCTGTCTGGTCCTCCAGTTTCCGCACTAATCTCTTGTGTGGAACTGTGTCAGACACCTTCTTACAGTCCAAGTAAATGCAATCTACCCACCCCTAGCTCTCTTGTCTTGCCACCGTCACCCTGTCATAGAACTCCAGTAGGTTTGTGACAAAGGATTTCCCATCCCTCAAACCATGCTGGCTGTCGTTGATAAGCTCATTCCTTTCTAGGTGCTCCACCACTCTTCTCCTGGTAATTTTCTCCATGAATTTACATACTATACACGTCATTGACACTGTTCTGTAGTTTAATTCTTCATGTCTCTTCTTTTTTTTTCAAAAATTGGGACTACATTTGCTGTCTTTCATACTTCCAGTACTCGTCCTGTTTCGATAGATGTGGTGAAGATAATTAATTGTTAGTGGTACATAAAATGCCTCTGCTCCCTCTCTCAGGACCCATGGAGAGATGTTATCCGGCACTATCACCTTTGAGGTATCTAGCTTGCTTAACAGCCTCTTCACTTCTTCCTCGGTTGTGTGTATTGTGTCGAGCACTTGGTTGTGTACCCCACCTCTCAGCCTTTCTGGAGGCCCTTCTGTCTCCTCTATGAATACTTCTTTGAATCTCATGTTAAGCTCCTCACATTGCAGTCGTTTTTTGTGACTTCCCTTCCTTCCTCAGCCTGATTACCTGGTCCTTGACTGTTGTTTTCCTCCTGACATGGCTGTTCAACAGCTTTGGGTCAGATTTGACTTTTGCTGCTATGTCATTCTCATATTGCCTTTGGGCCTCCCGTCTTGCCTGTGCATATTCATTTCTGGCTCTACGACTGGTCTTATTCTCCTGGATCCTTTGCCTTCTATACTTCTTCCATTCCCTAGCACACTTGGTTTTGGCCTCTCTGCACCTTTGGGTGAACCATGGGGTCATCCTGGCTTTTTCATTATTCCTGTTACCCTTGGGTACAAACCTCTCCTCATGTTCCTTGCATGTTGTCACATATTCCATCAACTCGTCCACTGACTTCCCTGCCAGTTCTTTGTCCCACTGCACCCTGTTGAGGAAGTTCTTCATGCTTGCATAGTCCCCTTTCTTGTAGTTTGGCTTCATTCATCGGGCCTTTCTTGCTTCCCCCTCCACTTGTAACTCTATGTATTCGAAGCTTAAAACCACATGATCACTGGCCCCCAGGGGTCTTTCATATGTGATGTCCTCAATATCTGCACTACTTAAGGTGAATACTAGGTCTAGTCTCGCTGGTTCATCCTCTCCCCCCCCCCTCTCTCTCTCTCTCTCTCATAGTGTCCCTTACGTGTTGGTACATGAGGTTTTCCTGTACCACCTCCATCATCTTAGCCCTCCACGTTTCTTGGCCCCCATGTGGCTCCAAGTACTCCCAATCGATTTTCTAGTGGTTGAAGTCGCCCATGATCAGTAGCTTTGCCCTTCTAGCCACCTCAGCCAGTGTGTCAACCATTGCTCTATTACTCTCATCATACTCTTGCCTTGGCCTCCTGCTGTTCTGTGGTGGTTTATACATCACCGCAATTACCACCTTGGGACCTCCAGACTGAAGCGTTAGTACTATGTAATCTCATGCTTCTCTGTCTCCTCTCTCCAGCTCGTCACAATCCCATCGGTTTTTGATCAGCCGTGTTATCTGTTATTATCCCTGTGAGCTTGGTTTCTGTGAGAGATATGATATCTGGTGATGCCTCTTTGACTCTTTCATGCCACTCCTCCTACTTATTTGTTATTCCATCAGCGTTGGTGTACCATAACTTCAGTTTCCTCTCCAACACTGTGTTTTGGGGAGGTCTGTGAGGGGTGAGGGACCTTGCAGTGTATTGCGGGATTCTACAGCATAGTATGGGGTGGGGGCTGTGAGTGTGGTCTATGTTGGGATAGCATGATTGGTTGTGGTGTTCTCGGGGTTGTTCTGTGCGTGCTTGAGTTTCTTTGCCCTGCACTGGTTGTTCTCTGCTGATTCTGTCCTTGTCTATCCTCCTAGTTCCTTTCGCTTTTGTGTTCCCTCCCTCAGCTGCTGTCATTCTGTTTTTGTTCTGTGTCGGTCTAGGAACACCCTGTTGTATGCTGCCGATTCCTTCAACAATGGTTTCTCTTGGAGGATCCTGTTTTGCATTGTTTCTATCCTGAAAATCGGCTTGATTGGTCATTTTCTTCCCTACAAGTACCCCCCTAATTCTCTGAAAATTTACAATCTCAGACATTTCCTCTTCACCTATTTCTTTGATGTTATCAATCTCCTGTCTTTCTGCCTTCCATCTTTCAGTGTGTCCTTCCCTCACTTTCCTGAAGCCCATGAATAAACACTGACATCACCCTCTTCTCCTCCCATTGCCTTTTCCTGTGTGTGTCTGGTTCTTATCTGTACATGGCCATTTTCTCCCTTATTTTTTCCTCTAGCTCTTGGTGGCATGATCAGACCTCTGCATACGAACTGTCCCCCTCACCACCTGCGCCCAGCTGTTCTCCCCCTTCATTCCTTGGCACTGCATGGTGGGCTGATAAGGCTGATAAGACCTTAGAGTAAGTTATGTCTCCTTCCTGTTGGGGTCCCTCATTCAGTAGGGGTGTACCAGCTTCAGTGGCTGTGCTTCCTCTGGTCAGTACCCCAGTAGCTTGCTTCAGCCTATTTACCTCATATTCTAGGACCCTTATCCTGGCTACTGCAGCTTTGACTTGGGACTCCTAGTTCTTCTTCTCCTCCTCCAACCTCTTTTCCAATTTCACAGAAAGCTCTGTCTCATTTTTTCAGAAAGCTCTCCTAGTTTTCTCTCCCATTCTTGTTCCATCCCTTTGCATTACTTTTCCATCCATTCTTCATTACCAGAACCATTCCCCTCTGATCCCTGGGATCTTTGAGTCTCCCTCTGAGCTACCATTTTTTTTTCTAGAGGGACAAAGGGGTGGAAGGGAAGAAGGAAAAGAGGGGCAAGAGGGAGAGAAAAGGGAGAGGGGAAAGAGTGAGAGAAAAGGGAGAGGGGAAAGAGTGAGAGAGAAGGGAAAGGTAGAGGGGAGAGGGGGAGAGAGAGAGGGAGAGAAAGTGAGAGAGAGAAAGAGAGAAAAAGAGAGAGGAAGAGAGAGAAAGAGAGAGAAAGAGAGAGAGAGGAAGAGAGAGAGAGGAAGAGAGAGAGGGGAAGATAGAGGAAGAGAGAGAGAGGAAGAGAGAGAGAGGAAGAGAGAGGAAGAGAGAGAGAGAGGAAGAGAGAGAGGAAGAGAGAGAGAGGAAGAGAGAGAGGAAGAGAGAGAGAGGAAGAGAGAGTGAGAGAAGATCCTGGAGACAATAATCTCAAGACAAATGACAGAGTTTTTTGAGTACCACTCACTACTTTGTGATCGTCAATATGGCTTCAGGAAAGGTTACTCTGCTGCTGATCTGTTGTCAAACCTCTCCACTAAGTGGCACCAGTCACTGGATGAATCCAAAGTCAGCTGTGTGGTAGCACTAGACATTGCTGGCACTTTCGACCGGGTGTGACACCAGGGCCTCTTAGCAAAACTTCAAGCACTGGGAATTGCAGGCTCTACACTATGTCTCCTCAGTGATTACCTTCATGGTAGATCTCAATGGAACGGAATCAGCAAGACATCCTATTGGGGCAAGTGTTCCATGAGGAAGCGTGATGGGACCATTGATATGGAATGTCTACTTCAACGACCTTCTTCATCTCGTCCCAGAATCACATGCATATGCAGACGACTGTACACTGACATTCACTTATCCAAGAGAAGAAATGCCAGCTGCTCTAAGCTACATCAATCACCAGCTAAGAGCTATATCAGCTTGGGGAAATGGATGGTAACATTTGCATCTAAGAAAATGCAAATGATGATCGTCCCTAGACACCATGATGGTAATGCTGGTGCAGTAGTAAGGATGAATGGGAGGGTGTTGGCACCTGGAGAAGAAGTTGATATCCTTGGGGTGAAATATGACTTCAAACTAACTATTACAACCCAGGATTCCAAATGGCCTGTTATCCCGGGTGTAATGGGAGCAAAATAAACACAGCAGAAAAAGTTTAGACTTATATTATCCTTCACCAATTTAGAACAGCAATATGTACACTATGTACAGTGATAAGTATAGTGCACTCCACCGTAAGCAAGGCAGAAATAGAAGCCACAAGATAGCAGACCGTGCTTCAACCAGCTCTAGAATGGGAATGACAAGGGCAGACAGGAGAGTGGTACCCACATAACCTCTGCGTTTGCCAAAACCATCTTCTTATTGGCTGGAACCTGGTCACTAGTTGAACGACGGGGCCCCATCATCAACTCTTAGCAACCTGGTTCGCTAGTTGGGGGAGATAGCCTGTAAATGAGGGTGTGTACATGCGCTGAATAAAGGTTACGTACTCTTTGCATGTCACACTAACCATGAAGAACCATGTTGTAAATCTTGCAAACAAGGCAGCCAGGAAGCTTACAGCACTTCGCCGTATCTTGCATCTGCTTGACAGTAGGGGTTGCAAGATTCTGTACGAGGCACAGATACGCTCACACCTTGGGCATGCTCCACTTTCTTGGTTTGCCTGCCCCCCTCCTCTCATCTGCGACTGCTTGACAGAGTAGAGAACAGAGCAAGACATCTCATCTCTCGCCTGGACCCATCCTGGATAGATCTGTCATTTCAGCAGAGCCTTCAACACAGGAGGGATGTGGGTGGCCTTACTGTTATGTACAAGGCCAATATTGTCAAAGTACCACACTTGGATCCACTTCGAGGACAGCGTGAAACAAGCTTTTATGCCACAAGACGGGCAGAAAGCAGCAACTTCACTCTGGCTGTACCCTTCTCCAGAACATCACTCCATCTGAGATCATATATACCCAGGATGACTCGAGTATGGGACACATTCGTACAGCATAATGATGTGAACGAGATAAAGTCAGTTGATCAAATGAAAATGCTGGCCCACAGATGGCTCCAACTTCATCCTTTTCCCTACTTGTATGTCTCATAACAATAAAAATGCTTTCAAATGAGATGATGTAGGTAACAGCTCTTAGCTTGTCAATAAAGTTAGGAATCCTTAACCTGTAAATAGCTTGTCAATAAAGCTAGGGATCCTTAATCTTGTCAAACACTGTGTAAAAAAAAAAAAAAAAAAAAAAAAAAAAAAAAAAAAAAAAAAAAAAAAAAAAAAAAAAAAAAAAAAAAAAGGGAGAGAGTGAATACTCACTTCCTTTTGGTGGCAGAGGGTCTAGAGGGCTAGAGTGGTCCGTAGGTGGGTGGGGGTAGGGGCTGGGGGGGAATGCCTGGGTGGAGTGAAGGTCTCTTGTGGGCCAGAGTAGGGGTTAGTGGGGTAGACTGTGAGGATGGGAAACCTTAATTTAACCTCTCTTCGTAGGACATACCCCTTAGCTCCGGGACTAATCTTTGTGTAAACCTTTGCACTTTGTCTAGTTTCTTTACGTGCTTTGCTAGGTGTGGGTTCCAAACAGGTGCTCATACTCCAATATGGGCCTAATGTCCACAGTGTACAGGGTGTTTCTGTGTGTGTGTGTGTGTGTGTGTGTGTGTGTGTGTGTGTGTGTGTGTGTGTGTGTGTGTGTGTGTGTGTGTGTGTGTGTCTTGCCAAACAAGCAAAACCTGCGATTTTGGCTTAAATAGCAATGCTCTTCTTGTCGAATAAGGCAAGCGAAAATTTGTGAATGCAATAATTTCTCAAAAATCATTCTGAACCTAAAAAAAAAAATAAATTTAATTGTGTTTGTTAATTATTAAATTATTGTAAACTTATCTAAACTATATTTAGTTGTATTAGCCTAAATTAAATTGTGCTTGTTATATGGTTAAGTTTTCTAAGGTTCTTGTTACAAAAAACGCGATTTCTAATAAGCATAGAGATCTCCAGTGAATACTAGAAAGGACTGCCCTTCTAGCATCCAGCCTGTTACTGGGTTTTCATAACAATTAGTCAGTATCCTGGTCCAATTATCCATTAGAATTCAGTAAGAATTATTAGTTCTTCAGGATTACAACTGGTAGGCTACTAACTAGAGAAATTAAAATTTAATAAATTTATTAATGACGAAGTCTAGAGGTATAAGATCAAAGTAAATGAAATTAATCAATTGAATATAATATAGGATACAAGTTCCTACACTTCTCTCTTGTACAGAAATATTGTGCTGAAGGCACATATCACATTTATACGTCTTAAGTACCGTCTGGTACATTAACATTTAATAATACACATATATATATATATGCAAAACAACCACTCTGAAAGAATAGAGAAATTCCAAGCGCTTTCGTGACTACTCACATTATCAAGGAACTATGAAAGTGAAGCATCCAAGGAAGCTATATAAGGGGTCGGCCAGCTTCCTTGGATGCTTCACTTTCATAGTTCCTTGATAATGTGAGTAGTCACGAAAGCGCTTGGAATTTCTCTATTCTTTCAGAGTGGTTGTTTTGCATATTTTGAAATCACCTGTTTACTGTGATCTTATTGCATATATATATATATATATATATATATATATATATATATATATATATATATATAAGTTTGTGTGAATGTGTGCAAGTGCTCTAAGTAATTCGCTATGTCTCACGATTCGACTAGACTTGAACCAGTGACTGACAAAGTCCTCACATCAACTAATTTCTTGACCAACCTGGCAATCAGAACAGCTTGTTTGAACAATAAAACGACTGATAAGCCGAACAACAATATAACAAGCAACTGCGACACAGAATCAGGAACAAGGAGATAATATAATGACACTAAGTAGGGACCATCTGCGGATCCTCCACAAAAGTCACAAAACTCCCATACTACTGAATCTAAGTTCAGCATAAGAAAATCTCCGACTGTGACAGTGCACAGATACCAGTACAAATTAGGTCAGAAGCTACAGCTCAGGACCTGAGTTGCTCAGAGTGTCTATGCGACACACAACCTCAGTACAACATCGAAAATCACTAAGTCTAGGCTATGTTCTGTGAACAGAGTTCTACAGAACCAACAACAAGAAAGTGACAGAGACGATCTTCCAACAAGGGCCAATAAGGGAGAGTTAGGCATGTCTTGTCAGGAATACGTCCACCAAGAGTCTAGCCCAGACTGACTACTCCAGGCGAGGTGTGAACACCCCCCTCGATCACATGATTGCTCCATGGACAGCTGCTGCCTAGCGACACAGAAGCCAGCAGGGAAACGAGCAATGAGCGATAATTACAGTAGTTAGACAATCAAGACTTGAACTATGAGCACTGAAAAATATATATAAATGTTACATCCTACCTAATAAAAGTAACTAAGTCAAATAATAATATAAAGCAATATATTTACGATTTAGCTATTATCGCAAATATAAGCAATATAAAATTATATGAACAAGTAATATACATTATATACATTGTGACCCATTCATGGGTTTCAACAGTTCTTTTAGCACAAAATTATTAATTTTTATATTAACATAAATGAAAAACATACATCTTTAAACATAGAGTGGAACCTCTGGTCACAACCATAATTCGTTCCAAAACTCTGGTCACGACCCGATTTGGCCGTGACCCAAACCTAATTTCCCCACTAGATTGTATGTAAATATGATTAATTCGTTCCAGACCCCTACAAACTGAATGTAAATATTGTTTTTTAAGATTTTTAAGTACAAAAAGAGTTAATTATACCATAGAATGCACAGTGTAATAGTAAACTAAATGTAAAAACCTTGAATAACACTGAGAGAACCTTGAACAACACTGAGAGAACCTTGAACAACACTCCCCTCAAGGAAGGTTCCTTGATGTTGGTGAGGGGCTCTTGATTTAGGGAATTGGATCTGTGCTCCAGCTCCCCAAATTAAGCCTGAATGCCTTCCACATCCCCCCCCAGGCGCTGTATAATCCTCCGGGTTTAGCGCTTCCCCCTTGATTGTAATAATAATAATTGAACAACACTGAGAGAACCTTGAACAACACTGAGAGAACCTTGAACAACACTGAGAGAACCTTGAACAACAGAGTCAACTAACATTGCATGAGTCCTAAGAGTTTTTCAAGGCAGGTAAAATTGCAGACCTGGAGAATATACAGAGAACTTTTACCACACGTATAAGTACCTTATGGCACCAAAATTACTAGGAACTCCTTGGAACGCAGGTGAGAAAGATACACGATAATATACATTTGGAAAATCCTAGAGGGACTAGTCCTAAATCTGCACACGGAAATCACTCCCTACAAAAGCAAAAAAATTAGCAGGCGATGTAACATCCCCCCCATTTAAAAGCAGGGGCGCCATGAGTACCCTAAGAGGCAACACAGCAATTGTCAGGCGCCCAAGACTATTCAACTGCCTCCCATCATCCATAAGGGGGAGTATCAATAGACTCCTGGCTCTCTTCAAGACGGTGCTGGACTGACACCTAAAGTCAGTACCTGACCAGCCCGGCTGTGGTTCGTAATTCGGTTTGCGTGCGGCCAACAGTAACAGCCTGGTTGATCAGGTCCTGATCCACTACGAGGCCTTGTCACAGACCGGGCCGTGGTGTAGACAGCGCCTGTTATATTTAAAGCCATTATGTTTTTAGCTGTAAACTGAGCAAATATGTGTTTCTAATAGTAATTTCTGGTACTTTTTGAATTTATAATTGTATATATTTACATAACATTGTATATTATGTAAATATATAATGCAATAAGATCACAGTAAACAGGTAATATCATAGTTCCTTGATAATGTGAGAAGTCACGAAAGCGCTTGGAACTTCAGTATTCTTTCACAGTGGTTGCTTGGTATAACATTATATATTGTTGAAACTGTATATTGCAGTGCCCCGTCCCTTTATTATGTACCCCATACCCATCCTATGGGCGGTAGTTAAAAGATTACACAAGTACATAATGTGTTGCCTTGTACTCTGTATCACCATACTTCACTAGTCCAGTGTTGCCTTGTACTCTGTATCACCATACTTCACCAGTCCGGTGTTGCCTTGTACTCTGTATCACCATACTTCACTAGTCCAGTGTTGCATTGTACTCTGTATCACCATACTTCACCAGTCCGGTGTTGCCTTGTACTCTGTATCACCATACTTCACTAGTCCAGTGTTGCATTGTACTCTGTATCACCATACTTCACCAGTCCAGTGTTGCCTTGTACTCTGTATCACCATACTTCACTAGTCCAGTGTTGCCTTGTACTCTGTATCACCATACTTCACTAGTCCAGTGTTGCATTGTACTCTGTATCACCATACTTCACTAGTCCAGTGTTGCATTGTACTCTGTATCACCATACTTCACTAGTCCAGTGTTGCCTTGTACTCTGTATCACCATACTTCACTAGTCCAGTGTTGCATTGTACTCTGTATCACCATACTTCACTAGTCCAGTGTTGCCTTGTACTCTGTATCACCATACTTCACTAGTCCAGTGTTGCATTGTACTCTGTATCACCATACTTCACTAGTCCAGTGTTGCCTTGTACTCTGTATCACCATACTTCACTAGTCCAGTGTTGCATTGTACTCTGTATCACCATACTTCACTAGTCCAGTGTTGCCTTGTACTCTGTATCACCATACTTCACTAGTCCAGTGTTGCCTTGTATCACCATCTGTAGTGTTGCACTCTGTATACTACTTCACTAGTCCAGTGTTGCATTGTACTCTGTATCACCATACTTTACCAGTCCAGTGTTGCCTTGTACTCTGTATCACCATACTTCACTAGTCCAGTGTTGCCTTGTACTCTGTATCACCATACTTCACTAGTCCAGTGTTGCCTTGTACTCTGTATCACCATACTTCACTAGTCCAGTGTTGCATTGTACTCTGTATCACCATACTTTACCAGTCCAGTGTTGCCTTGTACTCTGTATCACCATACTTCACTAGTCCAGTGTTGCCTTGTACTCTGTATCACCATACTTCACTAGTCCAGTGTTGCCTTGTACTCTGTATCACCATACTTCACTAGTCCAGTGTTGCCTTGTACTCTGTATCACCATACTTCACCAGTCCAGTGTTGCATTGTACTCTGTATCACCATACTTCACTAGTCCAGTGTTGCCTTGTACTCTGTATCACCATACTTCACCAGTCCAGTGTTGCATTGTACTCTGTATCACCATACTTCACTAGTCCAGTGTTGCCTTGTACTCTGTATCACCATACTTCACCAGTCCAGTGTTGCCTTGTACTCTGTATCACCATACTTCACCAGTCCAGTGTTGCATTGTACTCTGTATCACCATACTTCACCAGTCCAGTGTTGCATTGTACTCTGTATTACCATACTTCACCAGTCCAATGTTGCCTTGTACTCTGTACCACCATACTTCACTAGTCCAGTGTTGCCTTGTACTCTGTATCACCATACTTCACCAGTCCAGTGTTGCCTTGTACTCTGTATCACCATACTTCACCAGTCCAGTGTTGCCTTGTACTCTGTATCACCATACTTCACCAGTCCAGTGTTGCCTTGTACTCTGTATCACCATACTTCACCAGTCCGGTGTTGCCTTGTACTCTGTATCACCATACTTCACCAGTCCAGTGTTGCCTTGTACTCTGTATCACCATACTTCACCAGTCCGGTGTTGCCTTGTACTCTGTATCACCATACTTCACCAGTCCAGTGTTGCCTTGTACTCTGTATCACCATACTTCACCAGTCCAGTGTTGCATTGTACTCTGTATCACCATACTTCACCAGTCCAGTGTTGCATTGTACTCTGTATCACCATACTTCACCAGTCCGGTGTTGCCTTGTACTCTGTATCACCATACTTCACCAGTCCAGTATTGCCTTGTACTCTGTATCACCATACTTCACCAGTCCAGTGTTGCCTTGTACTCTGTATCACCATACTTCACCAGTCCGGTGTTGCCTTGTACTCTGTATCACCATACTTCACCAGTCCAGTATTGCCTTGTACTCTGTATCACCATACTTCACCAGTCCAGTGTTGCCTTGTACTCTGTATCACCATACTTCACCAGTCTAGTGTTGCCTTGTACTCTGTATCACCATACTTCACCAGTCCAGTGTTGCCTTGTACTCTGTATCACCATACTTCACCAGTCCAGTGTTGCCTTGTACTCTGTATCACCATACTTCACCAGTCCAGTGTTGCCTTGTACTCTGTATCACCATACTTCACCAGTCCAGTGTTGCCTTGTACTCTGTATCACCATACTTCACCAGTCCAGTGTTGCCTTGTTCTCTGTATCACCATACTTCACTAGTCCAGTGTTGCATTGTACTCTGTATCACCATACTTCACTAGTCCAGTGTTGCCTTGTACTCTGTATCACCATACTTCACCAGTCCAGTGTTGCCTTGTACTCTGTATCACCATACTTCACTAGTCCAGTGTTGCATTGTACTCTGTATCACCATACTTCACCAGTCCAGTGTTGCATTGTACTCTGTATCACCATACTTCACCAGTCCAGTGTTGCCTTGTACTCTGTATCACCATACTTTACCAGTCCAGTGTTGCCTTGTACTCTGTATCACCATACTTCACTATTCCAGTGTTGCCTTGTACTCTGTATCACCATACTTCACCAGTCCAGTGTTGCCTTGTACTCTGTATCACCATACTTTACTAGTCCTGTGTTCCCTTGTACTCTGTATCACCATACTTCACCAGTCCAGTGTTGCCTTGTACTCTGTATCACCATACTTTACCAGTCCAGTGTTGCATTGTACTCTGTATCACCATACTTCACTAGTCCAGTGTTGCCTTGTACTCTGTATCACCATACTTCACCAGTCCAGTGTTGCCTTGTACTCTGTATCACCATACTTTACCAGTCCAGTGTTGCCTTGTACCTCGCCAGTCCGGTGTTGCCTTGTACCTCGCCAGTCCAGTGTTGCCTTGTACCTCTCCAGTCCGGTGTTGCCTTGTACCTCGCCAGTCCGGTGTTGCCTTGTACCTCGCCAGTCCGGTGTTGCCTTGTACCTCGCCAGTCCAGTGTTGCCTTGTACCTCGCCAGTCCGGTGTTGCCTTGTACCTCGCCAGTCCGGTGTTGCCTTGTACCTCGCCAGTCCGGTGTTGCCTTGTACCTCGCCAGTCCGGTGTTGCCTTGTACCTCGCCAGTCCGGTGTTGTCTTGTACCTCGCCAGTCCAGTGTTGCCTTGTACCTCGCCAGTCCAGTGTTGCCTTGTACCTCGCCAGTCCAGTGTTGCCTTGTACCTCGCCAGTCCGGTGTTGCCTTGTACCTCGCCAGTCCGGTGTTGCCTTGTACCTCGCCAGTCCAGTGTTGCCTTGTACCTCGCCAGTCCAGTGTTGCCTTTTACCTCGCCAGTCCGGTGTTGCCTTGTACCTCGCCAGTCCGGTGTTGCCTTGTACCTCGCCAGTCCGGTGTTGCCTTGTACCTCGCCAGTCCGGTGTTGCCTTGTACCTCGCCAGTCCGGTGTTGCCTTGTACCTCGCCAGTCCGGTGTTGCCTTGTACCTCGCCAGTCCGGTGTTGCCTTGTACCTCGCCAGTCCGGTGTTGTCTTGTACCTCGCCAGTCCAGTGTTGCCTTGTACCTCGCCAGTCCAGTGTTGCCTTGTACCTCGCCAGTCCAGTGTTGCCTTGTACCTCGCCAGTCCAGTGTTGCCTTGTACCTCGCCAGTCCGGTGTTGCCTTGTACCTCGCCAGTCCGGTGTTGCCTTGTACCTCGCCAGTCCGGTGTTGCCTTGTACCTCGCCAGTCCGGTGTTGCCTTGTACCTCCCCAGTCCAGTGTTGCCTTGTACCTCGCCAGTCCGGTGTTGCCTTGTACCTCGCCAGTCCGGTGTTGCCTTGTACCTCGCCAGTCCGGTGTTGCCTTGCTGATACCAGCAACCATATGTCTGTTATGTCAGTAAACAAGACTATCACTTAACATTCACAGACGCCGTCTTGTTGAGTCTAACATTACCCAAAACATTGCTAACATAAATGTTATGTAAGGTTTTGATAGTCTCAGGTGTTTGATAATCTCGGTACATAAACAAATGTTTTAATTTTCTCAACATTTATGCCTTGACCTGACAATGGCTTCCTTCTTCATTTGTTTTTTCTGAAACTGACCAAAACACTGAAGATTTATTTACAATCTGTGTTAGTTGCAAATTGTTCCATCAGCGGTTTTGTGACTTTGATTCATCTTCATTAACATTACAGCATCATAGTTCATTTTAAAATAGTGAACATGTGTATTTTGTTGAACCTCGAAGTTTATAGTTCTCTGCACCTCATAAATACTGATTAGGAAATTAATTTACTCACCTCTCAGATACTCAGCTGTTACTGATACTCGGTTGTTACTGATACTCGGTTGTTACTGATACTCGGTTGTTACTGATACTCGGTTGTTACTGATACTCGGCTGTTACTGATACTCGGCTGTTACTGATACTCGGTTGTTACTGATACTCGGTTGTTACTGATACTCAGCTGTTACTGATACTCGGTTGTTACTGATACTCGGTTGTTACTGATACTCAGCTGTTACTGATACTCGGCTGTTACTGATACTCGGCTGTTACTGATACTCAGCTGTTACTGATACTCGGTTGTTACTGATACTCAGCTGTTACTGATACTCGGTTGTTACTGATACTCGGTTGTTACTGATACTCAGCTGTTACTGATACTCGGTTGTTACTGATACTCAGCTGTTACTGATACTCGGTTGTTACTGATACTCGGTTGTTACTGATACTCAGCTGTTACTGATACTCGGTTGTTACTGATACTCGGTTGTTACTGATACTCGGTTGTTACCGATACTCAGCTGTTACTGATACTCGGTTGTTAATGATACTCGGTTGTTACTGATACTCGGTTGTTACTGATACTCGGCTGTTACTGATACTCGGCTGTTACTGATACTCGGTTGTTACTGATACTCGGTTGTTACTGATACTCAGCTGTTACTGATACTCGGTTGTTACTGATACTCGGTTGTTACTGATACTCAGCTGTTACTGATACTCGGCTGTTACTGATACTCGGCTGTTACTGATACTCGGCTGTTACTAATACTCGGTTGTTACTGATACTCGGCTGTTACTGATACTCAGCTGTTACTGATACTCAGCTGTTACTGATACTCGGTTGTTACTGATACTCGGTTGTTACTGATACTCAGCTGTTACTGATACTCGGTTGTTACTGATACTCAGCTGTTACTGATACTCGGTTGTTACTGATACTCGGTTGTTACTGATCTCAGTAGTAGTAACCAGTTACCAGTCTCAGTAGTAGTAACCAGTTACCAGTAACCTGTCCGTTGACTCAACGACCAACCGTCTTGAGTCACGGTCTGTGCTGAGCTGACACTATTTCAAAAGACCCACTACGGGGTACTGGCCAGCCGGCTAGTCAGTTTTACGAGTGTAACCAAGGAGATAGGTAACGGCTGCGGGCTCCCTCCACATAACAGCAATTATAAGTAATAACAGCCTACGTGAGTATTTCTACCCTAATCCACGTATCGAACTCCCACATGATAAATGGTGTACAGCGGTGTGGAGCGTGGATTTACGTTTTTAAGGGTAATTCAAGGCGTTTGAAGACTGTTGTGAGTAGCCGGCAGGGTCATAGGTGATTCGTCACCCACCAGCCACTACCCGCCCGCACCACCTCGAGCCAGCAGCCTACTCCCCTCAAACCTACTGCCTGCAAGCCTGTTGCAGCCGTTTCAAGCTTCCTGGCTTAGTTCGTGTGCTAATTGCTTCAATCTCCGAGGGGTTGACCTGGATTTTGCAATTAAGCCAGTCAGTAAGCCAGACTGTGGAAGTGAACGCCAGTCAGCCTATCATCCAGCCTGTCTCCTGTCATCCAACTGCTCCTCCGTGCTTTGTGCATCGTTACACGTCTTCCAGTCAGCCATTCTCGTGGGGTAAGCCAGTCAGCCAACCCAGCTTCTAACCCAGCTGAGAGAGAGAAGTAAGCCACGCAGTAAGAAGTAAGCCAAGTTCCTCTGAGGTATTGTTTATATCGCTTTGTGCTCCCTGTTGGATGCTAAGAGTGGTTTTCACCATTCCTGTGGCATAGAGTGGGTTAAGCCACCTTCGTGGGTAGTGGAGTGAGCGCGTCCGCCAGAGAGTCGTCCCCCCCCATCACTCTCTCCCACTACCCGGGGTGCGCGGCAGAAGCAACCACCCCACCACCACCACTCTCTTCCACCACTAGACACCTCACCTACCTGTGGTTGTTTGCACCCTTGTACCGGGTCCTAGTACTGTTTTGGCTCACATAATTGGTCAAGAGATTGTAGCTGGTGCCAACGAGATAAAGCCAGTTATGTGAGTTCGCCTAGAAAGCACATTTCTTCACGACAACAGTGAATGTAGGAGGCGTCATCACCGCGCGGGACACCATACACCCGCCCCCACCAGTACTCACCGTCCGTCTCCTACTCCCGACTTCAGTGATAATTTCCTTGAGACATTTTTCTTGCATTTAAAGACATTTGCGTGTGTGAGACATTTATAGTAAATTGCTTGTGTACTCTAAACCTTGTGTTTTTCAGTGTTTTTCAATTATCTTATATTATTTTATTCTGTGTTTTTCTTTATGCTACTCCTGTCTCTAGTAAGTATTATTGTGTAGTGTACCAGTCAGTCACCCTGTGTGAAAGGATTCATTTTTTTTTTTTATTGTATTCTTTCAGCATACCAAATTATCCATTTATTTCTATGTGTGCCTTTTTTTTCGTATGCCAGCAGTGTCTCATTCCTCTAATTTTTTCGCAGACTGTGTACCATTATTTTTGCCAGCAAATTTTTGTCGTATCAGTCACAGCAAGATTTTGTTGTATCAGTCACAGCAGGAATTTGTTGTAAGAATAAACTAATACTGTTGTGTGCTCCGTCACTGTAAGTGTTATATTCCCTGTTTTGTTCCTGTGTTTTATTTTATTCATCTTTTTATATTCTTGAACAAATTCACTCTTGATGTAATTTCAATTACTTTTAACGTAAAGTGTTTTCTTACTCTGTTTGAGTAAATTGTTTTGTCTAATTTACAATTAAGAGTTAAAGTGTTCAATCAGTTAATTTTTTTTTTTTGGTCTTCATAATTTTAATTCATTATTTTACCTGAGTTTTCCCAGTGACACTTTATTACTGCAGTGATTATTTCTATACTTTATTTTGTTGCACTTGTTCTGAAGTGAATTATTTTGTTGAACTGTTCTGCAGTGAATTATTTTCTTTTATTGCTATTTTTATATATTATATTTTAATTTTGTCTATGCATTCTTAGAAAATATTTAAAATTTCCCAGTTAACAATTTAATAATTTTATTTTACACTTTCACATTGATTTAAAAAATTTAATTAATTAATTTCTTTATTAGCAAGAGTAAAGACAGCTCATTTTGCATTTAATTCAGTCTCCAGTAATATTTTTACTTGTATATTTCAATGTAAATTTTTTTTTTTCTTGGTCAATAGTCCTTTAAATTGAGTTTCCTTCCTCTTGCAGTGTATTTAGACATTATTTTTGCAAAATTAGTTGTATATCTTTTCATTTCAATTCTAGAATTTTATATCATTTTATTGTTCATTATTTTTGCTTTATTTGTTCTCGTGTTACTTTGCCATTATGTCTCACATACCGTCAAGTGATACTTTAGTGAATGTCGACACTCAGACCTCTCAGGCTACTACTGCTGGTCCTGTCATCAGTCCTCACAGTTCCTTACCGACTGACAGACCGACTCAGACACCGAGATATTATAGTTATACTCGTGATTCCCTTGATGCGTTACCTTTATTCAATGGCCATGTACATAGTCTTGAAGCATGGTTTGCAGCCATTCGTTCTCGTGCTAGTGCCCTAGCTGAAGGTCCTCCTTCAGAGGAAAGCCTTATCAGAATTGCTAAAGAAGCTCTTTATCGATCTCCTGCTGCTGTTCACGTTGTTGATCTCCTTGATATGCGAGACTTCAGGAATCTTACTAGGTGGTCACAATATGAGGAACTGATTCGTTCTTTCCTTGTCCCAGTAAAAACAGCTGATCCATATGTCGTTCTTAGGGAACTAGTGAATGCTACACCCATGAGTAATGAATCGTTGAGTGCATTTGCTGTTAGATTAGACAAACTTTTATCATCATTTATCAATGCTGTCCAATCATCATCTTTTCTCCCTGACGAGGCTAAACCATTTACAGAATCAATTGCTAAAATAGCAGCTTTTGGAGCAATTAAAGAACTAATGCCGCCTGCTTCTGTGTGTGCTTATGAGGCTCATCCTCCAACTGTAACGATGGAACCACTTACAGCCTTAAATCATGTACGTTCCTTGTGCCCCCAGGGTGCTTTCCCTTGTATCAAAAGTAATGTCACACATATGCCTCAGTCTGCACCACCTCTTGTTTGCGCCACAGAGACAAATCGTAGTCGTCAACCATCTCAGAGATCACCAAGAACCAGTGTACAGAGTCGTTATACACCTCGTAGTATTCATAGTACATTCAGTAACCATAGTCGGCGGAATTGTTATAACTGTGGTTTCCGTGGACATATTGCAATTAATTGTCCTGATAGTTACCCTCAGAGACGTCGTACTGATGATGAGTACTCAGATCTTCCCTACTGTACTTATCATAGAATACATGGACATGACACATCTGAGTGTAATGCTCTCTATAACCTTCAGTACTCTAGATCTTTCCGTGGTCTTTCCAACCGCAGAACCCGTCGAGGAAACAGATCTCGTGGTTTTCAAAATAACCAGAACCAGGCTCATTCTTTCAATTATCAAACTAACCAGAACCAGGCTCGTTCTTCCCAGTCGGGGGAATTCGAGCGCCCCAGTCAAACCGCCCCATGGTGACAGTAGGTAATAATGAGTACACCATCCCCGTTCACAATTCCTTTGAAGCCTTAAGCAGTCTCGAGCATGCCAACCCTGCTGATGATGTTGCTTCACATGTCTCTGACATAGATGATTTTGGGGATGGAGTAGAACAAGTCTTTTCTGATGAAAATCCACCTTTTTGTTTGCACATAACTTCCAATGCAACCATAGGCCCTATAGTGCAAGCATCTGTTTATAATGCGCCCGTTCAATTGTTTATGGACTCTGGTGCGCAAATCAATATTATTAGGTCTAGTTTGTTTAAGGATAAGAAGTTACGACATGTCCTTCTCGTAGAACCGACTCCTGTGTCCTCCCTTAGTGGAGTATCTGGTTCTCACCTGCGTGTCCGAGGTCGGACTTCCCTAACCTTTTCTATCCAAGGTAGAGACTTCACTGTTTCCTTCTTTGTAGTCGACCAGATTACTTTCCCTGGTGACCTTCTACTGGGATTTGCTTCTATGCGAGACTTACGCATTGTGCTCGACCCTTATCGATGGCATGCACAAATTGACGACTTGATCGTTCCATTCTGGGGTTACCAGCTTGGATCCGAAATCTGTTATACTGCTGCAGAGTATGATGTACGGATTAAGTCCTTACAAGCTAATGCATTCTCCAGTAGCGTACCCAAGCGGTCAGGCACTGGTAGTTCTGTCACTCCCATCAGTGTTCCACCTATACCTTCAGAATTGCAGGATAGTCCGATGCCTCAAGTGTCCGAGGACGCTCAGATTGCCTTGAGTGCTCAACCTATCCCTGCAATGCCTGCTAGTTCGAGTAGTAGTTTCTCCACAGGGGACGCCTTGTCGGAAAACAATTACTTGCAACTAGTAATGCCATCTCTTGTTGATGTCACATGCCGTCTGCAGAAAGACGTTTCTGTTGCGGCTAGTGCTCTCACTAGAGTATCTGTCGTTGTTCCTAGTGTTCCAGATGGTGATAACGTCCTAGTTGACAGTGATTCCTGCAAAGTCAAAGGTCTATTTGTTGAACCATCCTTACATGTTGTAAGAGATAGTAAGATCCATTTCTACCTGGCCAACACTTCTGGTCACAGTGTTCGCCTTAGAGCAAATACCAATCTTGTTGACCTTGTTCACTATCCTTACCCTGTTCAGGTAGAGGATGAGTTGCCACCTGACCAGTGGGTCGGTGCTATTTCTGCCGGGGAGACCTCATCCACTTCACTGGATCAATCTGTTCCACCAGTAGAGGAGAAAGACTTAGCTCCCACTGACTTCCCAGATGAAGTCAGGCGTTTGTTGACTCTGTTGAACAAACGTCGTAAAGCCATTGCCTTACCAGGTGAGAAGATGGGTATAACGAACTTATTGTCCCATCGTATTCCACTTGAACCTGGTACTAGACCTATCTACATACCTGCGTACAGAATGCCTCATTCACAAGTTGCTGTCGCAGAAGAATTGATCAATCAAATGCTTGATGATGGAGTTATTGCACCTAGCAATTCACCTTGGAATGCACCCTTGATACTAGTACCTAAGAAGGATGGTACTTGGCGTCCAGTAATTGACTTTAGGAAGTTAAACGCAAAAACCATTCCAGATCGCTTTCCACTCCCTGTACTGGGTGATCTTTTACGTAATATCGGAGATAACAAAGTCTTTTCAACCCTGGATTTGTTACAAGGGTTTTGGCAAGTCCCTCTTCACGAGGACAGCCAAGAACTAACTGCATTCTCCACTCCTACAGGTCATTATCACTTCCTCCGTATGGCATTTGGATTACGATCTTCCCCTATCACGTTCTCAAGGCTCATGACTAATATCTTTAGAGGTCTCATAGGTAATGCACTTATGGTGTACTTAGATGACGTAATCGTCATGTCTAAAGACGTGGATACACACTTGAAAAGACTTGATGTAGTACTTGGTAAGCTTGAAGAAGCCAATTTAAAGATCAAACTGCCAAAATGTCAATTTTTCAGATCAGAAATTAAGTTTCTTGGTCATGTAGTCACTCCTAGAGGGGTTACGACTGACCAAAGTAAAGTAACTGCAGTACTAAATTTTCCAACTCCCAAAACTGCTGATGCCGTAAGATCCTTTGTGGGCTTAGCAGGTTTTTATAGATCTTTCATTGCCAATTTTTCTTCCATAGCTGCTCCTCTAACTGAGTTGCTTAAGAAAGATGCTCCTTTTGTTTGGACCTTCCGTCAAGAAAGAGCATTCCAAACTCTAAAAGAAAAGCTAACTTCTGCTCCAATTTTGAAATTTCCAGATTTTTCTAAGCCTTTCTATCTGACAACTGATGCTAGTTCAATTGGCATAGGTGCCGTACTAGCTCAGAAGACCGATGGCAAGTACAACGCAGTTGCATTTGCTAGCCGAGTCCTTACGAAGGCTGAACGTAATTATACAGTAACTGAGCAAGAAGCTTTAGCAATAGTATGGTCTTTAAAGCACTTCCGAGACATTATTTATCAGTACTCTGTTCATGTCTTGACAGATCATGCTCCACTGATACCCTTATTCCAGAACAAACAACCTACTGGAAGGTTAGCTAGATGGACCTTGACTATCCAAGAGTTCAATCCCACCTTTGAGCATTTACCTGGCAAGTCAAATGTAGTCGCAGATGCCTTATCGCGACATGTTAGTATAGTAACTGCAGACCCTCCATTTAGTGCTGAAGATGTAAAGAATGCTCAACGAACAGATCCCATGTGGTCTGGTGTGATTCGATTCCTGCTCCAGGAAGATCTTATTCTGAATGTGAAACCACCAGCACCCATCAGTGACTTTCTCATGAACCAAGAATTACTGTATCGAACAGCCGAGTTGGGTACTCCTAGCAGAAGAGTATACCAGTTAGTAATTCCACAGTCATTAGTGAATGTAGCCTTACAGCTAGTTCACGATGTACCAGGTGTTGCACACCCTGGTATGGATCGTTCAGTAAAACAAGCCAGATTGAAATACTTTTGGCCTCGTATGGCAACTGATATTTCTGAGTATGTTAGGAATTGTAGTGTCTGCATGCAACATAAAGGCAATGCTAATGGTCCTAATCCAATCCAAGTGTATCCAACTACTAGCGAACCTTGGGAAAGAGTTGCGCTAGATTTGTTAACTAATTTCCGATGTTCCCTCCAAGGTAACAAACATCTGTGTGTTATGGTAGACCATTTCACCAGATATTGTGAGTTAGTTCCTATTGCAGATAAGACTGCCGAGACAGTAGCTAAAGCGTTTAAAGAACGCATTATCTGCAGGCATACCACCCCTAAGTCCCTAGTAACAGATAATGGAGGTGAATTCTGTAATGAAATTCTTGAAAATTTGTGTACCTTGTACAAGATCTCTAAATCCACCATTGTTCCTCATCATCCTGCCAGCAATGGGTTAGCGGAACGAACCAATAAGAAGGTACTTGATGTCTTGAGAGCCACTATCAATCCCAACAGTGAAACTTGGGATGAAGTTATACCTGATGTGCAGTGTGCTATAAATTCTGCTTACAATGTTTCTATAGGTGACACTCCACATTATGCATTGTATGGTGTAGATAAACGTTTGCCTTATGAGTTGTTATATTCTAATCCGAAACCAAATTACAACCCTGATGATTTCATAGCAACTCGTACCAGCTTAGCTCAAAGTGTTTTTAGAAGAATCCGTGAAACACTTCATAAATCAACAGCAGAATTTACAAGAGTCGCAAACACTCGATCAAAGCCATCCAAAATCAAAGTAGGTTCGAGAGTTATGCTGACTAATTTTAACAAAACGTCTGCAATGCCAAAGCTTGATCAAAAGTTTGTTGGTCCTTATCGCGTAGTTGAACATATCACTGGTAATAAGTATAAGGTTAGAGAGATTAGTACTGGTCAGTATAAAGAATCGCATTTGGATCATATGAAGTTAGTATGTGATGATAATGATGTTCCAACCCAGACTAATGTGACAGACTCTGACAATCCTCCTGATCCTGTACTCTCTTCCTCTGATACTCAGTCAGATGATCAACCTGAATGTCGTTATTCCCTACGTACACGACAGGTATTGAGAAATCCTCAAGTATCATTTGTAACTTCCAATTCAGATTTGCCTCAAATACAGCATGAGTTAGCCAATGCTACAGAGTTTGATCCTCCCAGAGATGACACCCATTCTGCATATGTCAATCACACCCTAGCAGAGTTGGGGTTAAATGTAAATAACCTGTATAGATGAATAATTACAGTATCAACTTATCAGTATTAAAGAATTTTTTTTTGTGTTCGTGTTCTCTCCGCATTCTGAGAGTTAACAGTCTAGATTTGCGTGCACCGAATCTGCCTTTCTGTTAAACACTCTTTCTTTATATATATTCCTTCCTCAGAATCCGTAGATCACACGAATACAGATCGATCGATCAAAATTTTTGTTTTTATCACTTGTAATCTCAATGTTGAGTTCGTTGTTCATTTGTTGAGTTTTAAGTTGTACTATAGTATACCTTGTATTGCATTACAGTTTCAGTTACGTAAGCTTTCATTCCAATGTTCTACTTATGTATCTATAATGTTTAATGTTGTGTACTTTGCCATTGTATAGAATCAGCCCAAGCCGTATACCTGCCATCTCTAGTTAGTATTAGTTGTATGTCGGGACGACATACGTTAGCGTCGCCGAGCTCTCAGTAGTAGTAACCAGTTACCAGTCTCAGTAGTAGTAACCAGTTACCAGTAACCTGTCCGTTGACTCAACGACCAACTGTCTTGAGTCACGGTCTGTGCTGAGCTGACACTATTTCAAAAGACCCACTACGGGGTACTGGCCAGCCGGCTAGTCAGTTTTACGAGTGTAACCAAGGAGATAGGTAACGGCTGCGGGCTCCCTCCACATAACAGCAATTATAAGTAATAACAGCCTACGTGAGTATTTCTACCCTAATCCACGTATCGAACTCCCACATGATACTGATACTCAGCTGTTACTGATACTCGGTTGTTACTGATACTCGGTTGTTACTGATACTCAGCTGTTACTGATACTCAGCTGTTACTGATACTCGGTTGTTACTGATACTCAGCTGTTACTGATAGTCGGTTGTTACTGATACTCAGCTGTTACTGATACTCGGTTGTTACTGATACTCGGCTGTTACTGATACTCGGTTGTTACTGATACTCGGCTGTTACTGATACTCAGCTGTTACTGATAGTCGGTTGTTACTGATACTCGGCTGTTACTGATACTCGGTTGTTACTGATACTCGGTTGTTACTGATACTCGGCTGTTACTGATACTCGGTTGTTACTGATACTCGGCTGTTACTGATACTCAGCTGTTACTGATACTCGGCTGTTACTGATACTCAGCTGTTACTGATACTCGGTTGTTACTGATACTCGGCTGTTACTGATACTCAGCTGTTACTGATACTCGGTTGTTACTGATACTCGGCTGTTACTGATACTCAGCTGTTACTGATACTCGGTTGTTACTGATACTCAGCTGTTACTGATAGTCGGTTGTTACTGATACTCGGCTGTTACTGATACTCGGTTGTTACTGATACTCGGTTGTTACTGATACTCGGCTGTTACTGATACTCGGTTGTTACTGATACTCGGCTGTTACTGATACTCAGCTGTTACTGATACTCGGCTGTTACTGATACTCAGCTGTTACTGATACTCGGCTGTTACTGATACTCGGCTGTTACTGATGCTCGGCTGTTACTGATACTCGGCTGTTACTGATACTCGGCTGTTACTGATACTCGGCTGTTACTGATACTCGGCTGTTACTGATACTCGGCTGTTACTGATACTCGGCTGTTACTGATACTCGGCTGTTACTGATACTCGGCTGTTACTGATACTCGGCTGTTACTGATACTCGGCTGTTACTGATACTCGGCTGTTACTGATGCTCGGCTGTTACTGATACTCGGCTGTTACTGATACTCGGCTGTTACTGATACTCGGCTGTTACTGATACTCGGCTGTTACTGATACTCGGCTGTTACTGATACTCGGCTGTTACTGATACTCGGCTGTTACTGATACCTGACTCCTCCGATATCGCCTCTGAAATTATATGTACCACATTGGCACCTTTGATTTTATTAATCTAAATTGGTGTAAATACTAAATATGTTTAGATTATTATAAATATATAGTTGACTATATGTAAATTCGTTAGAGAACATTCAGAGAAGTTAAAAAATTAATTCATTGCATAAGAAATCTTACAAAGATCGAAATGCCTTAACCCTTATTCTCTTGTAAGATGTATAATGAGGGGAGACAACTAAAGTGTATAAGTATACCTGGAGGGTGTTCCCGGGGGTCAACGCCCCCTCGGTCAGGTCCACGACCAGGCCTCGCTGTGGCTCAGGGTCTGATCAACCAGGTTGTTATTACTGGCTGCACGCAATCCAATGAACGAACCACAGCTTGTCTGGTCAGGTCAGTACCTGTCCGGCTCCCTCTTGAAGAAAGCTGGAGGTCTACTGGTAATCTCCCTTTTGTATGCAGGGAGGCAATTGAACAGTCTCGGGCCCATGACACTTATTGTGCTATCTCTTAGTGTACTCGTGGCAACACCTGCTTTTCATGGGAAAGATGTTGCACCGGTTGCTGAGACTCTTGATTTCCGTGTGCAGATTTGGGAGTAGTCCCTCTAGGATTTTCCAGGTGTATATTACGGTGTTTGTTTCTCGCATGCATTCCAAGCAACACAGGTCAAGAGATTTCGAATGTTTCCAGTAATTGGGGTGTTTCATTGTACTTATTCATAAAGTGAAAGTTCTCTGTATATTCTCTAGGTCTGCAGTTTCGCCTGCCTTGAAGGGGGTTGTCAGTGTACATCAGTACTGCAGCCTAGAGAGAAAAAGTGATTTGAAGAGAATCATCATGGGCTTGGCGTCCTTAGTTTGAAGGTTTTCATTATCCATCCTATTATTTTCATAGCAGATGTGGTAGACATGTTGTGATCTTTGAAAGTGAGATTCTATGACATTATCACTCCCAGATCCTTCACGTTAGTTTTTCGCTCTGTTGTGTGACAGGAATTTGTTTTGTACTCCGATGCAGCTTTAATTTCCTCGAGTTTTACATAACAGAGTAATTGAAATTTGTCTTCATTGAACTTCATGTTGTTTTCTACGGCCCATTTAAAGATTTGGTTGATGTCCGCTTGGAGACTTGCAGCGTCTTCGATGGATGACACTGTCATGCAAATCTGGGTGTCATCCGCAAAGGAGAACACGGTGCTGTGGCTTACATCTCTATGTCAAATATGAGGATGAGGAACATAATGGGAGAGAGTACTGTACCTTGTGGAACAGAGCTTTTCACTGTAGCCGCCTATCACTTTACTCTGTTTACTGTTACTCTTTGTGTTCTATTTGTCAGGAAGTTATAGATCCATCTACCAACTTTTCCTGTTATTCCATTATCACGCATTTTGTGTGCTATTAAACCATGATCGCACTTGCCGAAGGCTTTCGCAAAGTTTGTGTATACTACATTTGCATGTTGCTTGTCCTCTAGAGCATCCAAGACCTTGTCATAGTGGTCCAGTAGTTGGGACAGGCAGGAACGACCTGCTCTAAACCCATGCTGATTTTTATGTGGAATGTTAGTGCTATCGAACTGTAATTCTTTACAATTTCTTTACTGCCACCTATGTGGAGTGAGACTATGTTGTTTTTAGTGACTGTGGGATGACCCCTGTGTCCATGATCCCTCTCGAAAGAATAGTTAAGGCACGTGACAGGGGCTTCTTGCAGTCTTGATGAACACGGAGTTCCAAGAGTCTGGGCCTGGGGCAGAGTGCATGGGCATGTTATTAATTGCTTTTTCAAAGTCTTGTGGAGTTAGGCTAATATCAGAATTTTTTGAATTATCCAAATTTTGACACTCGGTCATGAAAAAATCATTTAGATTGTTGATCCTTAGTCTGATTAATGGCTCACTAAATGCTGAGTCATACTGGGGCTTCGGTATCGTACCTATTTCTTTGCTGTCATATGTGTAAGTTCCACCTCGTCTAAGTAGGGGCCCTATTCTGGATGTTGATTTTGACCTAGATTTGGTATAAAAGAAAAGAGTATTTTGGGTTTCTTTCAGTTTCATTTATGGCTTTAAGTTCTTCCTGTGTTTCTTGTCTCCTGTATGATTCCTTAAGCTCATGTTCGATATTTGCTATTTCTCTGACCATAGAGTTCCCTCTCCATAGAGTAGTTAAAGTGAAGACTTAGACATGCAACATATGGGAATCTTTATTAAGGAAACGTTTCGCCACACAGTGGACTGATGAAGCCACTGTGTGGCGAAACGTTTCTTCAAAAAAGATTCCCCTATGTTGCATAAGTGTCTAAATCTTCAACTTGTCGTTTTCAAAACCATTTATCACAATATTTAAGGTACACGAAAGGGGTTTCTTGCTGTTGTTGATGAACACGGAGTTCGACGTGTCTGGCTTGCAGCAGAGTGCGTGAACATGTCACTAATTGCGATTTTAAAGTCCTGTTATGTTGGGGTTATATCGGAAATTCTGGAGTTAACCAAGTTTTGAGTCTCGGTCATGATAAAAAATATTTGGATTGTCGACCCTTAGTCCGATCAGCGGCTCACTAATACAAGGAATTCTTCAACACTTGTCCAGTCTTTGGACAAAGACCTACTTACACTAGTTAATGGTTACACTGTGATCCCGCCTCCTCCTGCTTCCACTCACCTGACTACAGTACATAAGCCACTTCTCCGGCCATGTGCTGTACTTTCTACAAGAGTGATGGACTGAACACATCGATTCTAGGCTGAGGGACTGATTACCTCAAACTCCTCCTCTCCTTACCCTTCTCTGCTTTGTATTGGGCTGATGAAGCCACTGTGTGGCGAAACGTTTCCTTAATTAACAAAAATTCCCATATGTTGCATAAATGTCTCAAACTTCAACTTGTCGGTTTTCTAACAATTTATCACATCTTTTTTTGTTACCTGGCTCGATATTTTCTATTTCTCTAGCCAGTGCCTCCTTCAGTGTTCCAGACAGACTGGCACCTTGGAGCAGCTCTGTGATTCTTCGCTTTCGCCAGTAGAGGCGCATTCTCTCTCATTTTAGTTTACATTTCTTCTTTTTTCTTAGAGTATTGTGCCTTGAGCATACCTTATGTGCCACAGTTAATTCTTTCTAGGCAAAAGTTGGGATTCATGTTGTTTAGGATATCTTCCCAGCGAGTTTGATCCAACTGGATCTTTTCGTTATTGAAGCTGAATTTGATGAAGGCTCCCTCATAACTAATCTCATTTTACTGGACAGAACCCCTGTACATACATGTTTATACCTCGATTATGTTGAGAAAGACGTGCCAAGTATGGTCCAGTAGGCCTGCTGCAGTGTTCCTCCTTTCTTATGTTTCAACAATTTACAATATGTGCTGAACAAGTTACTCTGGTTATGAACAATTTACAGTTCATTGAACTTCATTAATGTTAAGTTTAATAGAGAATTTAATGATTTTCATGACATGGAAATAAGAGCTCCCAGAAATAATTTCTGGAGCCACAAGGAACAACCTTCGAGTGTAGGTGGGAGGGAGAACCCAGTAAAACCCCAACCACCTACACTGGTTGTACCGCCTGCAGCGCCAACTATAACCCCATTTGCCTTCCCTGCAGGGGCTGGCGTCCCTGCAGGGGCTAGTCTGCTTGCAAGGGCCTGCCTGCGTGCAGGACAACATGAAGAGGCAACGTCACCACAATCCACAGCGTTACCTGGAGATGTTGACTCACCTGTAACATCTGGAGATGCTGACTCATCTGTTATACCTGAAGATGCTGATTTATCTGTAACACCTGGAGATGCTGATTTATCTGTAACACCTGGAGATGCTGACTCGCCTGTAACACTTGGAGATGCTGTCTCACCTGTAGTACCTGGAGATGCTGGCGCACCTGTAACACCTGGAGATGCTGGCGCACCTGTAACACCTGGAGATGCTGACTCACCTGTAACACCTGGAGATGCTGACTCACCTGTAACACCTGGAGATGCTGACTCACCTGTAACACCTGGAGATGCTGGCGCACCTGTAACACCTGGAGATGCTGACTCACCTGTAACACCTGGAGATGCTGACTCACCTGTAACACCTGGAGATGCTGACTCACCTGTAACACCTGGAGATGCTGACTCGCCTGTAACACTTGGAGATGCTGTCTCACCTGTAGTACCTGGAGATGCTGACTCACCTGTAACACCTGGAGATGCTGACTCACCTGTAGTACCTGGAGATGCTGACTCACCTGTAACACCTGGAGATGCTGACTCACCTGTAACACCTGGAGATGCTGACTCACCTGTAACACCTGGAGATGCTGACTCACCTGTAACACCTGGAGATGCTGACTCACCTGTAACACCTGGAGATGCTGACTCACCTGTAACACCTGGAGATGCTGACTCACCTGTAACACCTGGAGATACTGTCTCACCTGTAGTACCTGGAGATGCTGACTCACCTGTAACACCTAGAGATGCTGACTCACCTGTAACACCTGGAGATGCTGACTCACCTGTAACACCTGGAGATGCTGACTCACCTGTAACACCTGGAGATGCTGACTCACCTGTAACACCTGGAGATGCTGACTCACCTGTAACACCTAGAGATGCTGACTCACCTGTAACACCTGGAGATGCTGACTCACCTGTAACACCTGGAGATGCTGACTCACCTGTAACACCTGGAGATGCTGACTCACCTGTAACACCTAGAGATGCTGGCCTGGATAAATGGACATGCAATGATGCTTCACTTGTAGAATTAAGCCAAGATGACCCATCTCCCACACCACCACCTGGGAAGGTGGCTCCACAGCAGATACAATCACCACCAGCTGCACCACCACCACCTGGGATCCTGCTGGTGGGCAAGTGCAAGATAAGGGAGACAGGCAACGCTACCACTCTGGCTCGACTCTGGTGAGTGAAGTTACAGGTCAGTATAAAGCGTATTAAATTCTCTGAGAGACATTGACCACATGTTCAACACTTCATAAAAAACAGTATAATACCATTATAAATAGAAAAAACTTTCCCACTTTATGTACGTAAGTAAACAAGAAAAGTTGAAGTAGGAATGTACTCAAAATACAATAGCATTCAGAGTATCACGGTACTCAAAGTACCATAATGCTCAAAGTACCATAATAAATAAAGTATCATTGCACTCAAAGTACCCTGGTACTCAAAATACAACGGTACTCAGTGCTAACTGCAAGACAAACACAAAATGACTGTGGTGTAAAGATTACCTCGCTAGCTGGTATGGATGTAAAGCAACCATGAAGCTACCATGAATCTACCTTGATTTTGTCATAAAGCAACCATGACGCTACCATGAATCTACCTTGATACTGTCATAAAGCAACCATGACGCTACCATGAATCTACCTTGATACTGTCATAAAGCAACCATGAAGCTACCATGAATCTACCTTGATTTTGTCATAAAGCAACCATGACGCTACCATGAATCTACCTTGATACTGTCATAAAGCAACCATGACGCTACCATGAATCTACCTTGATACTGTCATAAAGCAACCATGAAGCTACCATGAATCTACCTTGATTTTGTCATAAAGCAACCATGAAGCTACCATGAATCTACCTTGATTTTGTCATAAAGCAACCATGAAGCTACCATGAATCTACCTTGATTTTGTCATAAAGCAACCATGAAGCTACCATGAATCTACCTTGATACTGTCATAAAGCAACCATGAAGCTACCATGAATCTACCTTGATTTTGTCATAAAGCAACCATGAAGCTACCATGAATCTACCTTGATACTGTCATAAAGCAACCATGACGCTACCATAAATCTACCTTGATTTTGTCATAAAGCAACCATGAAGCTACCATGAATCTACCTTGATACTGTTATAAAGCAACCATGACGCTACCATAAATCTACCTTGATTTTGTCATAAAGCAACCATGACGCTACCATAAATCTACCTTGATTTTGTCATAAAGCAACCATGACGCTACCATAAATCTACCTTGATTTTGTCATAAAGCAACCATGACGCTACCATAAATCTACCTTGATTTTGTCATAAAGCAACCATGACGCTACCATGAATCTACCTTGATTTTGTCATAAAGCAACCATGAAGCTACCATAAATCTACCTTGATTTTGTCATAAAGCAACCATGACGCTACCATAAATCTACCTTGATTTTGTCATAAAGCAACCATGACGCTACCATAAATCTACCTTGATTTTGTCATAAAGCAACCATGACGCTACCATAAATCTACCTTGATTTTGTCATAAAGCAACCATGACGCTACCATAAATCTACCTTGATTTTGTCATAAAGCAACCATGACGCTACCATGAATCTACCTTGATTTTGTCATAAAGCAACCATGAAGCTACCATAAATCTACCTTGATTTTGTCATAAAGCAACCATGACGCTACCATAAATCTACCTTGATTTTGTCATAAAGCAACCATGACGCTACCATGAATCTACCTTGATACTGTTATAAAGCAACCATGACGCTACCATAAATCTACCTTGATTTTGTCATAAAGCAACCATGACGCTACCATAAATCTACCTTGATTTTGTCATAAAGCAACCATGACGCTACCATAAATCTACCTTGATTTTGTCATAAAGCAACCATGACGCTACCATAAATCTACCTTGATTTTGTCATAAAGCAACCATGACGCTACCATGAATCTACCTTGATTTTGTCATAAAGCAACCATGAAGCTACCATAAATCTACCTTGATTTTGTCATAAAGCAACCATGACGCTACCATAAATCTACCTTGATTTTGTCATAAAGCAACCATGACGCTACCATGAATCTACCTTGATTTTGTCATAAAGCAACCATGAAGCTACCATGAATCTACCTTGATACTGTCATAAAGCAACCATGAAGCTACCATGAATCTACCTTGATTTTGTCATAAAGCAACCATGACGCTACCATGAATCTACCTTGATACTGTCATAAAGCAACCATGAAGCTACCATGAATCTACCTTGATACTGTCATAAAGCAACCATGAAGCTACCATGAATCTACCTTGATTTTGTCATAAAGCAACCATGAAGCTACCATGAATCTACCTTGATTTTGTCATAAAGCAACCATGACGCTACCATGAATCTACCTTGATACTGTCATAAAGCAACCATGAAGCTTCCATAAATCTACCTTGATACTGTCATAAAGCAACCATGAAGCTACCATGAATCTACCTTGATTTTGTCATAAAGCAACCATGAAGCTACCATGAATCTACCTTGATTTTGTCATAAAGCAACCATGACGCTACCATGAATCTACCTTGATACTGTCATAAAGCAACCATGAAGCTACCATGAATCTACCTTGATACTGTCATAAAGCAACCATGAAGCTACCATAAATCTACCTTGATACTGTCATAAAGCAACCATGAAGCTACCATAAATCTACCTTGATACTGTCATAAAGTAACCATGAAGCTACCATAAATCTACCTTGATACTGTCATAAAGTAACCATGACGCTACCATAAAAATTATGGGGTTACTATGAGCTTACCATGACACTATGAAGCTATTACCATGATGCCACCATGAAATTACTATAACTACCACAAAGTTACCATGATAGCACCATGACACCACAACACTACACTAAAGTTACCATTAAATTACCTAACATCTTTTAGTGCCACTAACTTCTTCTTTCCATTTACGTTTATAATTTCTCAAATAATGAAGTATTATATTTTTTAAATATTTATTTTAATAAATATATCAATAAATGTAAACTATGAAAGCCGCTAAAAATTAAATCAACGAGAAAACAGAGAAAATTTTTTGAGTATATCACTGAGTGAATTAAAGAGAACATTTAAAGCAGTAAAGATATTTAAATGTAAGTCATAATAATAATAATAATAATAATAATAATAATAATAATAATAATAATAATAATAATAATAATAATAATAATAATAATGGACCAGTAGGCCTGCTGCAGTGTTCCTTCTTTCTTATGTTCTTATGTAATTGTTGGCTTTATGCTTGGCAGTCACCAGGTGGAAGTTTTGGGGTGGGTGGGCGTGACCCTTGACCCGGATGACCTGACTCAGCTGACCTCGCTGCAACACCTGGTCAGGTCACACAACATAGTGGCAGTAGTGGGTCTTCACGCTTTCCGCTCTGCTCGTATCCTGCTGACCTGCCAGGTAGGTGTGTATCCTGCTGACCTGCCAGGTAGGTGTGTATCCTGCTGACCTGCCAGGTAGGTGTGTATCCTGCTGACCTGCCAGGTAGGTGTGTATCCTGTTGACCTGCCAGGTAGGTGTGTATCTTGCTGGCCTGCAATGTAGGTGCGTATCCTGCTGACCTGCCATGTAGGTGTGTATCTTGCTGGCCTGCAAGGTAGGTGCGTATCCTGTTGACCTGCCAGGTAGGTGTGTATCTTGCTGGCCTGCAAGGTAGGTGCGTATCCTGCTGACCTGCCAGGTAGGTGTGTATCTTGCTGGCCTGCAAGGTAGGTGTGTATCCTGCTGGCCTGCCAGGTAGGTGTGTATCCTGCTGGCCTGCGAGGTAGGTGTGTATCCTGCTGGCCTGCAAGATAGGTGTGTATCCTGCTGGTCTGCAAGGTAGGTGTGTATCCTGCGGGTCTGCGAGGTAGGTGTGTATCCTGCTGACCTGCCAGGTAGTAGTGTATCCTGCTGACCTGCAAGGTAGGTGTGTATCCTGCTGACCTGCCAGGTAGGTGTGTATTCTGCTGGCCTGCAAGGTAGGTGTGTATCCTGCTGGCCTGCGAGGTAGGTGAGTATCCTGCTGGCCTGCCAGGTAGGTGTGTATCCTGCTGGCCTGCCAGGTAGGTGTGTATCCTGCTGACCTGCCAGGTAGGTGTGTATCCTGCTGGCCTGCAAGGTAGGTGTGTATCCTGCTGGCCTGCCAGGTAGGTGTGTATCCTGCTGGCCTGCAAGTTAGGTGAGTATCCTGCTGGCCTGCAAGGTAGGTGTGTATCCTGCTGGCCTGCCAGGTAGGTGTGTATCCTGCTGGCCTGCAAGGTAGGTGTGTATCCTGCTGGCCTGCCAGGTAGGTGTGTATCCTGCTGGCCTGCAAGATAGGTGTGTATCCTGCTGGCCTGCAAGGTAGGTGTGTATCCTGCGGGTCTGCGAGGTAGGTGTGTATCCTGCTGACCTGCCAGGTAGGTGTGTATCCTGCTGACCTGCAAGGTAGGTGTGTATCCTGCTGACCTGCCAGGTAGGTGTGTATTCTGCTGGCCTGCAAGGTAGGTGTGTATCCTGCTGGCCTGCGAGGTAGGTGAGTATCCTGCTGGCCTGCCAGGTAGGTGTGTATCCTGCTGGCCTGCCAGGTAGGTGTGTATCCTGCTGACCTGCCAGGTAGGTGTGTATCCTGCTGGCCTGCAAGGTAGGTGTGTATCCTGCTGGCCTGCCAGGTAGGTGTGTATCCTGCTGGCCTGCAAGTTAGGTGAGTATCCTGCTGGCCTGCAAGGTAGGTGTGTATCCTGCTGGCCTGCCAGGTAGGTGTGTATCCTGCTGGCCTGCAAGGTAGGTGTGTATCCTGCTGGCCTGCAAGGTAGGTGTGTATCCTGTGGGCCTGCCAGGTAGGTGTGTATCCTGCTGACCTGCCACGTAGGTGTATATCCTGCTGACCTGCCAGGTAGGTGTGTATCCTGCTGACCTACCAGATAGGTGTGTACCCTGCTGGCCTGCAAGGTAGGTGTGTATCCTGCTGGCCTGCCACGTAGGTGTGTATCCTGCTGGCCTGCGAGGAAGTTGTGTATCCTGCTGGCCTGCCAGATAGGTGTGTATCCTGCTAGCCTGCCAGGTAGGTGTGTATCCTGCTAGCCTGCCAGGTAGGTGTGTATCCTGCTGGACGGGAAGTTAGGTGTGTATCTTGCTGGCCTGCCAGATAGGTGTGTATCCTGCTGGCCTGCGAGGAAGTTGTGTATCCTGCTGGCCTGCCAGGTAGGTGTGTATCCTGCTAGCCTGCCAGGTAGGTGTGCATCCTGCTGGCCTGCGAGGTAGGTGTGTATCCTGCTGGCCTGCCAGGTAGGTGTGTATCCTGCTGGCCTGCTAGGTAGGTGTGTATCCTGCTGGCCTGCGAGGTAGGTGTGTATCCTGCTAGCCTGCGAGGTAGTTGTGTATCCTGCTGGCCTGCAAGGTAGATATGTATCCTGCTGGCCTGCGAGGTAGTTGTGTATCCTGCTGGCCTGCCAGGTAGGTGTGTATCCTGCTGGCCTGCGAGGTAGTAGTGTATCCTGCTGGCCTGCCAGGTAGTAGTGTATCCTGCTGGCCTGCCAGGTAGTAGTGTATCCTGCTGGCCTGCGAGGTAGTAGTGTATCCTGCTGGCCTGCCAGGTAGTAGTGTATCCTGCTGGCCTGCCAGGTAGTAGTGTATCCTGCTGGCCTGCGAGGTAGGTGTGTATCCTGCTGGCCTGCGAGTTAGTTGTGTTGGTGACACCTTCGCCTGTATAGGGAGTGCCTTTCTCTTTCTAGTTTATATCTCCTACTTTTCCTTAAAGGAATATGCCTGGAGCATACCTCAATTGCCTCAGAGTTCATTATATATATATATATATATATATATATATATATATATATATATATATATGTCGTGCCGAATAGGCAGAACTTGCTATCTTGGCTTAAATAGCAACGTTCATCTTGCCATATAGGACAAGTTAAAATTTGTGTATGCAATAATTTCGCCAAAATCATTCTGAAACTAAAGAAAAAAATATATTTCACTGTGTTTGTTTAGTATTAAATTACTATAAACAAATCTAAAATATATTTAGTTGGGTTAGGCTAAAATAAACTGTTCTTGTTATAATAAGGTTAGGTAAGTTTTCTAAGATTCTTTTGGTACAAAATAAAAAATTTTTACATTAGCATTAATGAAAAAATATATCTTTAAACGTATAAGAGAAAATTTGAAAACGGACTTAATTTTAAATGAGTTCTTGCTAATTAGCCAGTTTTACATATTCGGCACGACATATATATATATATATATATATATATATATATATATATATATATATATATATATATATATACATATATATATATGTATATATATATATATATATATATATATATATATATATATATATATATATATATATATATATATATATATATATATATATGTCGTGCCGAATAGACAGAACTTGAGATCTTGGCTTAAATAGCAACGTTCATCTTGCCATATAGGACAAGTGAAAATTTGTGAATGCGATAATTTCTCCAAAATCATTCTGAACCTAACGAAAAATATATATTTCACTGTGTTTGTTTAGTATTAAATTATTGTAAACAAATCTAAAATATATTTAGTTGGGTTAGGCTAAAATAAACTATTCTTCTTATAATAAGGTTAGGTAAGTTTTCTAAGATTCTTTTGGAGCAAAATTAATTTTTTTTACAGTAACATTAATGAAAAAAATATATCTTTAAACGTATAAGAGAAAATTTTCGAAAGGACTTAATTTTAAATGAGTTCTTGCTAATTGATCAGTTTTACATATTCGGCACGAGACATATATATATATATATATATATATATATATATATATATATATATATATATATATATATATGCAAACACTGAACTCTGGCTGAAGGAGACTCGAACCTACGAACCTTGGAACAAGGTACGCAGTGCTATACCAATCTCACCACACTGGACCAATACCTTGGCGTCCAACTTGCGCTAGACTTTGATCCAAGGCAGCCAGCTTTCAGGGAGAAGGCTTACAGCTTTTCATCTCATCCCCTGCATGCATCAGCCTTACTAGAGATTTTAACAATGCAAGGAATTCGCAAGAGCAGGCGAAATATACACAAACACTGATCTCTGGCTGAAGGAGACTCGAACCTGTGGTGAGAATGGTAATGCGCTGCGTACCTTGTTCCAAGGTTCGTAGGTTCGAGTCTCCTTCATCCAGAGATCAGTGTTTATGTATATATCGCCTGCTCTTGCGAATTCCTTGTATATATATATATATATATATATATATATATATATATATATATATATATATATATATATATATATTATTGTGACCACGAACGAGTGGTATTGATCAATAACAACACTGCACAAGCCAAGGATTCAGTTTGCCACCATTAAAGGCACAGCCTCATCAATACGGCCACTTGATACTGGAGTTCCGCAGGGAAGTGTCCTTGGACCCCTGCTCTTCCTCATTTACATCAGTGTTCTTCCAAACATATCCCAACACCTGAAACCCATTCTCTTTGCTGACGACGCGACTTACGTCATCTCCCACCCTAATCTTGCCACCCTCAACACCATTGCTGGCAAAACCTACTATATTATGTTTGGTAGCAGAGCAGGTGTTGCGCAACTTAACATTAAGACCAACAACACTCTAATTGCCAGACATAATGAGGGCAAATTCCTTGGCCTATACCTCGACAACAACCTAAATTTCAGCACCCATATCCAACATATAACAAAAACAGTATCCAAAACGGTGGTGATCCTCTCCAAGACACGATACTACGTACCGCAAACTGCCCTTCTCACACTATACCATTCACCTATATATCCATACCTCACCTATGCTATCTGTGCTTGGGGTTCAACTGCAGCAACACACCTAAAGCCAATAATAACCCAACAAAAAGCCGCAGTAAGAATAATCACTAAATCCCATCCCTGGCAACACCTCCCTCCCCCAACTCTTCATAGATCTAAACTTACTCCCTGTTCAGAACATCCACACTTACTACTGTACAATCTATATCTACAGGACCTTAAATTGCAATATTAACCTTGACCTAAAACACTTTCTTGATAGTTGTGACAGGATCCACAGGCACAACACCAGACACAAACATCTCTATGACATTCCCCGTGTTCGACTAAACCTTTACAAAAAATTCAATGTATTTCAAAGGACCTAAAATCTGGAACACCCTACCTGAAAACTCTAGAACTGCAGACACATTCATCACTTTCAAAACTACAGATAGAAAACATCTTATCTCCCTGATCCACCCCGACAACTAACTACATGATAACCACCTGGTGGTTCAAAATTACACTCACTCACCCACTGACTATAAACCCAAAAATATTAATCTTAATCTTAAAATAATAAATCCTAACTAGTCATAAGCTTGCCTATGTTACTCAAATATAGACACTTCGTATTGTGCCAAAACAAAAGCATTCACATTGCTAAACTCAAAATTATGATGTAGTCACTTAGCCTTAATAATATAATCTGTAAGGACTTAATGTTAAGAATTAATAATATAATATCTTTATTTACTACTAGTACATGTACAAGGTATACAGTCCTAGCTGACAACAATGACATACTACTATATAGAAAGTCCCTTGTTATGCTCCGCATTTCGGGCAAATTAGGTCAGTGTCCAGGGATGCGACCCACACCAGTCGACTAACACCCAGGTACCCATTTTGCTAGTAAGTAAGTAAGTAAGTTTATTCAGGTATACACAAATACAGTTACATAGAATTATCATACATAGCAGCATATGTGTAGAGAACCTAGGATAACCCAAAAAAGTCAGACAGAGTGACTTATTTCCATTGGGGTCACATAGACAACAGGTGGAAAGAAACACGTTCAATGTTTCTACT